>NW_020944355.1:3664384-3668489 GCF_900497805.2 Vombatus ursinus | reverse complement strand
TAAGACCATGGAAGGAGGAGGAGAGGTCAGAGAAAGGGTAATGGCCTGAAAGAACAAGGAGTGGGGAGGAGTTGGACTTTATAGAGAGGAAGAATAATAAGTTTAGGACGGTGGGATGGAAGGATAAGAGGTTTTGACCAGAGAAAGGAATTTCAGAGCTCCAGATCATAGGGACAGCATAGTTATGGGGGATGGTGAGATGTGACTATCACCGTGAACAGCTGAGGAGGAGTAAAAATGGAGATCATAGGAGTCGAGGGAATTGATGAACTGGGAGAGGCTGAGTTGTTCAAAGCGGCATCAATGTGTGCATTGCAATCCTTGAGTATAAGGACAGTACTTGGCGTGGGGAGTAGGATTAAGAGCCTGGTATTAAACTTATTGAGAAGACCAAGAAGAGTCTAGAAGCTAGCATATGTTTGTGAAAAGCATCTGAGCATAGAGCACATCTGAGCACTTAGAGCAATGGAGTGGACCTCCAAGCGGAATACATTACTGAATGATGGTGGCAAAGGGACTGGAGGGGGCAGTGAGGAGCAATGCTGGGTGTGTCAGGGGTCTATGACAGACAGAGTACTCCATATTAGAGAGGGTAGGCAGGGGAGCGGTTTTATGGGGAGAACCAGCTTTTGGTTGACACAAAAGATGAAAAGAGTTGGACATGAAGACAGCTGGGCTGAAGCGGGGTTTGCTGACAAGACAACAGGTCTTCTGGAAGGTATGATGGAACAGTAGAGTAGGCTATGGGTTGTAGGGGAAGATGGCTGAGGAGGCTAGCAAGGAAGAGTACGAGAGGAGGGAGCAAGCAAAGGGATCTTTGCCTCAGCAGATGGAGAGAGTTATTAGAGATCCGAAAAAAATAGATCATGGAATTATGAGCCGGAAAGAAGCTCAGAAGCCAATTAGGGCAACCCCCTCGTTTGACAGAGGAGGAAATTGAGGCCCAAGAAGCTTCAGTGGCTTGTCCAAGGTCAGCAGGTAGCAAGTGTCCAAAATGGGAACTGAGCACAGGCCATCTGACTACAGACTCATTGCTTTATCCCACTGTACCATGCAGACCAAAGAGAAGGGTCTACAGGACTGGAGACTTCTGGATACTCAGATGTCATCTCTTACAAATGAGTTTTCTTTCCTTTGATCACTTTAATTAGACCCTGAAAATTCCAATTTCTTAGAATTCAGTGTGAACCTTTCAGTTCATACACACAAACAAGAGACAAAGACAGAAGGAGACAGAGACAGAAAGATAGAGAGGGAGAGAGAGAGGGAGAGAGAGAGGGAAAGAGAGAGAGACTGGGGATAGGGACTAGACCAGGCTCTCCAATGCTGTCCCAACCTTGCTGTTCAGGCGCCAGGTTAACAACCCTTCTGGCATCTGCAGCCTCTCTCATAGCTTCCTGGAATGACCATTTGCAAATGATCTCCAACCTATCTCATTACCCTGCAGCTGTGGTTTCATTGATACAAGGGATGTCCAGATGAGGAAACTCTACCAAATGCAGGTTAGTAGCTGTATCTTATAATCTTAGAGTCATCAAGAGCACTGTGAAAGTAAGTACCTTGTCAAGGATCACATGGCTAGTATGGGCCAGAGATGGGATTAGAAACCAGATCTTCCTACCCTCTGGGGCCAGTTCTTTTCCATGGTACTGTACCACACACACACACACACACACACACACACACACACACACTCACTCACTCACTGTCTCTCTCTCTCTCTCTCTCTCTCTCTCTCTCTCTCTCTCTCTATCTTCTCTGAGATGGGGGAAAAGTTCTCCAAAAGCAGTGGTTGTTGGTTTTTTCCAACCAGATCTGCTCTTCTCAGACAACGTGCGGTGCAGCTATTTCAGAGAGCTCCTTTTGATGAACACTCCCTCTGCCCAAGGCCTAGTATAGCATATTATCGCAGTGACATTTGAGGAATCCTTTTGTATGACAATGATTGGATACCAATTCCTGTCTAGAGTATCATTCCAACATCTTTTTCATTGCACAGGCAGCCCTTTCCTCACATCTAATCCTAGAGAGGAAATTTTAGGCCCAAGTGCTCAGGGCCCAAGCACCAGTCACATGCATGTTCACCTTTGAAGTTTTGCTCCTGACCCAAACCAAATGAACTCACTTCCTGGAATCTCTAGGGAAACATTGCATTTTGGCCTCCCAAAACACCAAGCGACTTTGTGCCATCAGATTGGTGCAAAGAGTGATTCTGAGTTTGTTTTTTCTCAATACGTTATCAAGGAGAAGAGTGTTTATAAGGCAGAGATTTACAGAGCTCATCGGCAGCTGGATTCCAGCTTCCTTGTCAGCTGGATGCATTTTTTATCACTCCAGTGTCTATGTAGTTGATAGCTGTAGTCAGATAACAATAGAAAAGTAATAGAGCTGGCAGGCATATGAGCGAGAGAGCAAGCGATGTCTGTCTAATGGGGAAGGATTGTCCCCTGTGAAATATTTAAAACATTAGACACAAAACAATGAGTTTCATTAGTTTGGAAAACTGGCCAGCTCTGCAGCAGAGTTGCTTCCCAGAAACAACCCAGGAACTAAACCGCAGAGCCCAAACCCTGGATCAGCCAGCCCTGGTGGCTCTCTGAACATGGGGGTGGGGAGTAGAAGAGGAAGACCTGCCCTCTCACCTCTCTCCCCCCACTCCACTGCCTCATCTCCTCACCCATGCTCCATTCTGGGGCCGCATCCCTTTGGCTTGCCTGGGGCCAGGAGTGGGAAGGTAGATCCCTGCACTACTGTGATGATTTCTCCCACCCAACAGCTTCATTGAGGGCAACTCATCCCCAAAGTTCTAGCATTGATGAGAGCTGAACAGAGAATTGGGCACTCACTCTCTCGGAGAATCTTGCTGTCATCGCAAGTAAGGATGGTTTCATTCTTTGTCTTTGTATCTGCAGCACCTAGAACAGTGCCTGGCACGTAGTAGGCATTTCATGAATACTTATGGACGGATTGCTAAGCAGCTGGCCAAATCCCAAGAGTATTGTTTTATGAGGACTGCCAATCTGCTCCTCTCCCTTTTAGGGAGGGCACCACGTTGGCTCCTCTCTAGGAGGAAAGGGCTTGATGAACAAAATGCTATGAATTTGCTAAAGTTAGCAATAACAAATGGGTGGAGGACCATGGATATAGAATATTGCATGCACAATCTGATGCTGTTGCTGTATCAGTTAGTTTCACTGGTCCGTTTCCCTTTTTTTACAGGGGAAGGTTCACTGAGTCTAGAAGGGAATATGATACATCTTGGAATCAATGAAATTTAAAAGCCAAAGACATCAATAAAACAACAACAAAAAATAAATGAAATGAGAAAATAACGAAAGGATGTAGGTGCTTAACAGTGGAAAGAGAATAAAAACAGTCTGGGGGGGTCAACGACCCCTCCAAATCTAATGTCATCACTGACACTTTGCTTAATGCTTTTCTTAGGTAGTGTCTATATCTTTTCTAGCATGCTTTTTTATGCCTCCAACATGGGGCTGTTTTTTGACCTTTATTCTTCCATAATTTGTCCCTCTCTCTAGCCATGAAGAAATCCTAGAACATGGGATAGACCCTTTCTATTGTATTTACATCTCCTTCACTCTATGTTGCAGTTCTGATATCAGTAACATGCTTTGCCTTTGCACAAAATCCCAATTTTATACTACAATTTCCTTTCGGTTTCAACCAAGTTTCAGGCTTTCAAATTCCCCGACATTATCTCTATCACTGCATCTGGCAGTTAAAATCTATTAATTAAAATTTTCCCTTTTACATTTCTGTCCTACCCAGATCCGCTCAAGTTATTAGAAATGGGAGGATTTTTAGCATTGCAGGCACTGGTGACATCATGGTTACCATAGAAATAACAATCTCCCAACAATAATACCAGGTTCCTTTCTTTATCAGGAGTGCTGCATTGCTGGTGTTCAAATCTTCCACCCGTAGGTGAAAAGCTGAGAAGCTTCCTGTCATTGAATAATCCACAATCTTCCAAGCACATTTTCCAGACTGAAAAAAGGGGGAGAGAGAGACAGAGAAAGAGAGAAGGGGGGATGATGGAGGGACAGAGGAAGAAAGAAGAGTGGAGACAGAGAGAAAGGGGGAG
>NW_020944355.1:3556586-3664284 GCF_900497805.2 Vombatus ursinus | reverse complement strand
GAGAGAGAGAGAGAGAGAGAGAGAGAGAGAGAGAGAGACTATTTTTTAAATTTGTAGGCAATGTGTCATCTATTATAATTAGGCATAGGTACTTTAAAACCCTAAATAAAGAGAAAGTAAGAAAACATGGATTTTAAACCCAGACGTGACAAAAACAATACATTCAATACAAAACCCCAATGATTCCGTGTTTAAAGTGTGTGTGTTTGTGTGTGTGTATGTGTGTGTGTGTGTGTGTGTGTGTGTGTGATTCCAGTTTTTTCCACTAACAACCAGGGAATAGGTACTTTTTACAGCATTGCAATTAGTCTCTGCAAACAGGGCTGTCGGTGTTAATCACCTCTTGAATATTTCCACCTCCAAAGGAAGGCCAGACCTTCCTCCGGCCTGTTATTCACCTGCTGCTGCTGCTGCTGCTGTAATTCTTTGGGGCAACCATCTGCTTTTTAGACTGACTATTCTGCTGTCAGTTACATTTCTCAGAGAATAAAGATTACTGTCAGACCCCAATTACTCAACCCTACTGTGGCCTGGTAATAGCTGAGTGGCTGTTGACCTTGATATGCCCACATACTCAGTTTTCACAGGCATCTTGTCTTTGGGATGTTTGTGCTTTTTTTTTAATAATGCTAAATTAAACCACTTTAAATCTTGTTGTTGTTTTCAGAAAATCGGTGGCAAGAATGAGAAATGATTTAGAAATCCCTTTTAAATGTGCCAAATTCTCTAGCCCAGCTCCCATAAATTAATGACTCTTTTAGTAATCAATAAGAAGACATGATTTCCTACTGAATCCCACCACAGCAGATCAATCTTCTGTTGCCACTATCTCCCCAATTTGGTGTTCCAAAGATTTATGACAGTGGCAAAAATGTTTTATTGAAATACACCGGGAACCTAATTGAGTACAATCCCGAGCAAATTGCAAAGGTATGTAATGCTATAATTAATGTAATTAGAGAGGGAAATTGATTGTCATTACAAATGCAATCAGAATCTTTTACATTATTATATTTGCCATGCTAATGGAGTTATTATTGCCATTTATAAAAGAGTTGCCCTTTCTTAACAGCAAAATTGGCAAAAAAGCAAACAATACAGAGGAGGTTGTTGGAATGAGTCAGGGCAGGCTGATAAGCAGTGGGACCAGCAGTCACAGCACACAGACAATTCATTCATTCCATCCATCTTTTTGGTGAATTCAGATCGTCCCAGCTGGACTGATCATGGGGTGGTGTTCACTGAGCAGCCAGACAGCTGAAATGAATGGATCTTCCACTCCACATAGGTATTCCTTTTGCACATAAAGATGGAGTCACACTCTTATCACTCTATTGAGTCAAACCAGTAACCAAATGGCCTTGCCATCCAGGTTGTCATTTTCTTTTGCTGAAGCCAGGTGTGACTCAGCCAGCAAACAGGTCAGAGTGATTATACTCTAAATGTTCATAGGACCTGACATCAAGCCTGCTTGAAAAAATAGAAAAAAAAGTTAAACCAGCTGAAATCTAAAGGGGTGGGCAGTGATTTCAATTTTTTTTTTTTTTTTTACTGAAATTCAGTCAGAAGATTACAGATTTAGCACTGGAAGAGCTCTTAGAGATCATCTAGTCCAATCCCTTCTCCTCCCCCATGCCCTCCCTCCATTTTACAGATGAGGAAATAGGCTAAGAGAGTCAGGTTTCCAGTGTCCCAAAGGCAATAAGTAGGAGGGCCAGGATTTGAGCTGTTTCAGTCATGGCTGAGTTTTCTTGACTCCATTTGGGGTTTTCTTGGCAAAGATGCTGGAGTGGTTTGCCATTTCCTTCTCCAGCACAATTTTTACAGATGACGAAACTGAGGCAAACAGGGTAAAGTAACTTGCCCAGGGTCATACAGCTAGGAAGTTATCTGACACCAGATTTGCACTGGCCACCTCAGCTGCCTGGAAGACCCTACCTCCTGAGCTGATGCTTCATAAAATTCCTTTCATCCCTCAAGACTCAGATCAAGGACCACCTTCCACATGAAGCCTTTATTGCTTCATTCTCCCTCTCAAACTACCTTGGATCTGATTACTTTGTATTTATTCTTTTGAGAGTGACTCTTTAAGTACTTAGATGTGTTCTTATTTTCTCCTCCATTGGAAGGGAAGCTCCTTGAGAGTAGAGTTGGTTGTTTGTTTTGTATTTTTATCCTTAGCAACTAACATAGTGACTAGCACATAGTAGGTGCTTAATAAATGCTTATTGGTTATTCTGATTGATTTTTACAATATCACAAATTTTCTTGACTTAACTGAAATCCAAAATGTCATACCCTGTTGGGCCACATGAAATCACTCTCTCCAAAGTAACCAACCATCTCTTAACTATACTAAATCCGGTGTCCTTTTCCTTACTCCTTGTCCTTCTTGACCTCTCTATAGTATTTGACATCATTGATTACTCTCCTTCCTGAAAATTCTCTCTGCTCTGCCTGACATGGTTTTCTTTTTTTTTTAATTAATTAATTTATTTTTAGTTTTTAAGAATCACTTCAAGCTTTTGAGTTTTAAAATTTCTCCCCCTCCCTCTCCACCTCCCTCCCCAAGATAGTGTGCAATCTGATAGACGCTCTACATATACATTCCTATCAAACACACTTTCACATTAGTCATGTTGTAAAGAAGAATTAGAACCAATAGGAGGAACCACAAGAAAGAAGAAACAAAACAAAACAGAAGAAAAAAAAGAACAAATAGTATGCTTCAATCTGCATTCAGACTCCATAGTACTTTCTCTGGGTGTGGATAGCATTTTCCATCGTGAGACTTTTGGAGATG
Organism: Vombatus ursinus; assembly: GCF_900497805.2. NCBI lineage: Eukaryota > Metazoa > Chordata > Mammalia > Diprotodontia > Vombatidae > Vombatus > Vombatus ursinus. Next base: position 3,661,481 of record NW_020944355.1, on the reverse strand, counting down.
TCTTAGGTCCTTGCATTGCTGAGAAGGGCTAAGTCTATCAACTTTAGTCATTGTACAACGTGGCTATTACTGTGTACAACGTTTTCCTGGTTCTGCTCACTTTACTCATCATCAGTCCATACAAGTCTTTCCAGGTTTTTCTGAAGTCTGCTTGCTCATCATTTCTTATAGTACAATATTATTACATTCATATACCACAACTTGTTCGGCCATTCCCCAATGGATGGGCATTCCCTCAATTTCCAATTCTTTGCCAGTACACAAATTGCTGCTATAAATATTTTTGTACATGTTGGTCCTTTTCCCATTTTTATTATCTGATCTCTTTTGGGTTACAGCCCTAGGAGTGCTATTGCTGGGTCAAAGGGTATGCACATTTTCATAGCTCTTTGGGTACAGTCCCAAGTTGCTCTCCAAAATGGTTGGATCAGTTCACAACTCCACCAATAATGCATTAGTGTTCCAATTTTTTCCACATCTTTTCCAACATTTATCATTGTCCTGTTTTGTCATGTTAGCCAATCTGATAGGTGTGATATGGTACCTCAGAGTTGTTTTGATTTGCATTTCTCTAATCAATAGTGATTTAGAACATTTTTTCATATGACTATAGATAGCTTTAATTTCTTCGTTTGAAAATTGCCTGTTCATATCCTTTGACCATTTATCAATTGGGGAATGACTTGTATTCTTATAAATTTGACTCAGTTCTCTATATATTTTAGAAATGAGTCCCTTATCAGAGACACTGGTTGTAAAAATTCTTTCCCAGTTTTCTGCTTCCCTCCTAATCTTGGTTGCATTGGCCTGACACTGTTTTCTCTTGCCTCTTTTCCTGTCTTTCTGACCTTTCCTCAGTTTCCTCTCCTGGAATGGCATCCATATCCTCTCCCATCTAAGTATGAACGTAACTATCCTGGGTCCTATCTTCTCTCCCTTTATTTGCTCCAAAGGGCTCAATTATCGCCTCTATGCAGATGACTCCAAAATTTATATATCTAGCCCTAACCTCTTTCTTACACTACATTCTTGCATCACCAACTGCTTGCCAGACATCTCTAACCTCTCTCTCTCCATAAATATATATATATATATATATATAATATATATATACACACACACATATATATACTGCTCAGCATCTCAAACTCAAAATGTTCAAAGTAGATTCAATCAACTTTCTGCCTAATGCTGACCTGCCTCTATACTTCCCTCTTTCTGTCCTATGGTAGCAGTCTCCCATTCACACAGCTTTCTGTTCTTAGAGTCATCCTGGAATTTTCCCTTTGCTACATTGTCCATACTACCTAGGTTGCCAAGTCTTCTTGATTCTACCATCATGGCATCTCTCACATCCTGCTTCTTCCCTAGAGCCCTGCAGCTCCCACCTACTTCAGGCCTATTGTAACAGCCTCCTTATTGTTCCCCTGGCTTCCTGTCTCTCTCCCACACAATCCACCTTCCATACAGGTGCTAAAATAATCTTCCTACAGCACAGGTCTGACCACATCACCTCTCCAGAGCCAATCTATTGCCAAGGTCTGGCGAGTTTACCTTTGCAACATCCCTGGAATACACACCCTTCTCTCCTCTGACGCTACCACCACTTTGGTACAGGCCTTCAGCACCTCAGGCCTGGACCACTGCAATACCTGCTGGTGAATCTGCCTGCCTCAAGGTTCTCTCAACTTTAATCCACCCTCCATTCAGCCACCAAAGTGATTTTCCTATAGCACAGGTCTAATCATGTCATCCCCCTATTCAATAAACTCCAGTGGCTCCCTGTTGCCTCCAGAAGCAAATACAAAATGCTCTTCTTGGCATTCAAAGCCCTTCATAGCTTAGCCCTCTCCTACTTGTCCAGGTTTCTTATACCTTACTCTCCAGTGCAAACTCTTTGATCCAGTGACACTGGCCTCCTGCCTATGCCACAAGCAAGACCCTCCATCTCTCAGCTCTGGGCATTTTTCTCTGGCTCCCCCATGCCTGGAAGTCTCTCCCTCCTCTCCTCTGCTTGGACTACTGACTTCCTTGGCTTTCTTTAAGCCCCAACTAAAATCTCATCTTCTACAGGAAGCCTTTCCCAACCCGTCTAATTTTAGTGCCCTACATCTTATTTTTTCCTATTTATCCTGAATATAGCTTGCTTTGTATGTTTTATTTGCTTGTTGCTTCCCCCATTAGATTATAAGCTCCTAGAGGGCAGGGAATATTTTTGCCTTTCTTTGTATCCCCAGCACTTAGCACAGTGCCTGACACGTAACAGTCACTTAATAAATGTTTATTGACTAACTGAGCTACTCACCAATATTAAGTGGTTCCTGATTTCCTCTAGGACTCTTTGGACTGAAAGGCCTCCATGATGTGGTTCCAAGTTACCTTTCCAGGATGATTTTCCAATACTCTCCTTTAAGTACTCTATGCTCTAGCCAAGCTAGCCTGCTAGCTGTTGCCCAAACTCAACATTCTACTTCCTTTCTCTGCCTATCTGCACAGACTACCTTGCATGTTTGAAAACTGCTTTGCACTCACACGTGTCTTTCAGAATCCTTTAAAGCTCAGCTCAGATGCTACCTTCTCTGTGAAGTGTTCCTTGATTCTCCTGATGTGTTAATAATGTTCTCTCTGGACTCCAATGAACTTATACTTACTGATCAGTGTACATGGTGGTCCCCCCCCCCCCATAAATTGGATGCTCCTTGAGAGAAGAGCCTATTTCTTTCTTATATTTGTATCTCCAGTTCCCAGCTTAGTGCTCAGCACATAGCAGGTGCTTACTGAATATTTGTTGAAGTGAATTTATTTGTTCAACTACAAGGTTAGGAAAACAGATGATAAATGGACACTAGAGGCAGGTCTATGTGCAGATCCAGTATATCTGATTTCAGAACAAGATCTGTGCAAAGGATTGGCTCACTCAGCTGGCATTCCAAAACATCTAAGGGTAGGCAGCTGTTTGTGGCAGCATCTGCTGAGTGCCCCTTACAAGCAGGGGCTGTTCCAGTATTATTTCGGAGGTGCCCAGCATCCCAAGACCCAGCACCGTAAGGCGGCTCCAGGAGGCTCCAATGGACTCCATGGCATAGTCAGGCAGATCTGGATTCAAGTCTTCCCCCCGTCACATGCTACTGTAGCTGTGTGGGGGTGGGCAAGTCATTTAACTTCTTAGTGGCCCAGGCAACTCTCTGAGACTGTAAATGACAAAGAATGATCACATCTAGATCAGTGGAATGCTATGTTTGTTTCTGGCAGCCACATTTTGTGAAGGACATGGGTAAGTTGGAAAGCAACCAGGAAGGCGAAAGGCCTACAGTTCATGTCACATGAGGATGAGTTGCTCAGTCTGAAGAAGAGAAGAGTCAGGGGAGACAGGACAGCTGTCTTCAGGTACCTGAAGGGCTCTCATGTGAAAGACAGATTAGGTTTCTTTCAACATGGCCCTAGAAGGTAGAACTAGGAGCAATGGGTGGAATTTGCCAAGAGGCAAATTTAGGCTTAGTCTCAGGTCCCACGGCCATAGAATTCAAGCTGTCCAAGAGGAAGATGAGCTGCCTGGAGAGGCAATGGGTTGCTTCTCATTGGAAGATGTCAAGCAGGAGCTAGATTTTTATTTTGATTTATATTTTGTGTATGACTTAGTAGAGAATTCTAAGTCAGGTATGGTTGGGACCCCTGAGAGCCCTTCAAATTCAACAATTTTGTGACTTTTCTACAACTCAGAAAGGAAATTCAAAATTTATTTCATCATGTTAAGACCGGTGGAAATCCTGGCTTTATTTTTACCCTTCCAAACCATGAAGGAGATCACTGTCATTTTGTCTGACAAGTCACAGAAGGAAGATGATGGCTCTTAGATCTCACTAAATCCTTTTGGCTATGAAAATTCTCAAAAGCCCTAAATGCTTATGTCATCCAATGCATCACCCTGGGCTTCTTATCTCTTCCCAGGGAAGAACAAAGGTCCTGCCAGAAAGCCAGGCTTGAAGGAAGCCCAGCTTCAAGAATTCCTTTCTCTGTAAAATGAAGGGGTTGGATTAGATAATTTATAATGTCCCATTTCAGCTCCCAACCCGATCCTGTGAATAGCAACAAAGTATAAGAATGTGGGACTTGAAGGTCATGTGTGGTATAGTGTATAAACATTAGGTTGGAAGCAGAAGGATGCAGTTCAAATTGCAGGTCTGCCGCCTAGTTCCTACCTGTATGACCTCAGACAAGTCACCTAGCATTTCTGGCCCTCAGTTTTCTCATCTGTAAAATGAGACGATTGGGGTAGATGACCACTTAGTCCCTTCTAGTTTCAAAACTATGATCTTATGATTATTGAAGAAGCGCTAAATGTAAGAAGGAGGAGGTTGCTAAGCAACAAAGACTTCTCTTGTATAAAATGGTTCTGCCCCCTCCTCCGTTTTTGACTAATTTTCTGTTTGCTGGGTTTTTTCCCTCTTTTTTTGATTCAATTAAATCTCAGAGCACTTTATCTTTTTGCCCTTACAATATAGCCCTAACTCTGAGAGCACTATTTAGCTTATGGGTTCCTACTCATCCAGTGTTAAACACTGGCAGATGGAGAACCTGAACATTAACTGGAGATGGCTCCTGGCCAGCCTACCAAAACCTTGCACTGAGCAATTTAGCAGCAGCAAAGGTTTGAATGGCTGTGTGGTTATCTCTGTTGGCAACGGCTGCAATGGATTACACTGTGACACAGTGTTCAGCCAAGTATATCACAGTGTCGGAATGAGACCAGATCTGGAGCCTTGATCCTTAAGCTGTCGGTATTGATGTCCAATTGGCGGCCAGATAATGAGAAAGTTCGAGAAACACTGGAAAAGGCAGTACAGAGTATTATCTCCCATACATAAAGTGTTTATCAAGGAAAAAAATAGCTGGAAAGCTAATTTCTGTAAAATGATCTCAGTTCCTACCAGTTTCTATTATAAAATTGGAGATGAGTTCCCAGAAAGAAAAAAAAATAATGAACAACTCCTCCCTCTCCCCCTCATCCCCAGTAGACTCAGTTGAAAATCTTCAATGAGGAGGTGTTAAGGAACTGGCATGACATATAAGCTAACTAGGTAGCCACCTAAACGATATGATTGGAGGGGTGCCACTTAGCTCAAAAATCTCACCCTCTTTGTCTTGCAGCACATTCCCCTTACCTGGCCTGAAATTCCCACCATTATAATCATTTCTTTGGATTGAACTAAAGAAAAGGGGAAAGAATTTTGTCCAGAGGCAGCAGTTAAAAGCACAGCTATAACCCTAGCATGAAGAAAGCGTCCAGGAGAAGGTGGAAGGGGGTACATGTGCTCTCACCTTTCCTGAAAACCAGCAGGGTGATCAGATTAGGTAGCTGCCACCTTTGAAAGCCCAGAAGCCTGGTGCTAAGGCTAGGGAGCAGTATGGGAAAGGGGTGCATGCCACCAAGACACTATTTTTTACCTAGGATAGCCCTGTTTGCAAGGAGAAAGGTTTTAGTTTACTTCAGACTAAACCAATCAGTATATTCCTTCCTGCTTTGTTTCTTCAACTCCTGGCTACTGTACACTCAGAACCCAAAATGTAAGTCTTAAATCACTGAAATGTTTCCACACACTGGGGTCCGTGGTGGATTTTGAAAATGAGAGAAGATGGACCATGACATCATTTTTTTAAAATACAAAAAGCATTATTCTCTAAGTGAAAATCCCTCTCAGAGTAGAGAGGAGTGGGCATTTCCATGAAGTATTTATTAAGGCCCTACTGTATGCCAAGTACTATGCCAGGCACTGGGGAACACACAGAAAAGATGAAGCAATCCCTGCCTGAAAGGAACTTGCAATCTGTTGAAGCAACACCATGTGCATATAGAAGTATTTACCAAATAAATATTTACATTATACAAAATACTTTCAAGATAATTACATTTGAGGTCATTAGAAAAGGAGGGCACTAGCAGTTGGGGAGATCAGGAAAAGTTTCATGGAGTAAGTGGAACATGAACTGTTTCTTGCAGGAAGAGAGGGATTCTCTGAGGCATAGGTAAGGAGGCTGGTCATTTCGGGCATGGAGGACAGTCACTGCAAAGGCACGGAGAGTGGAAAGAGAATGCCTTAAGTGAGGAACAGAAAGACCAGTTTAGCTGGGTTGCAGAGCACGGGGTGGTGGGGGGAGCGGAGAATAGTGAATGGGGAGGCTGGGGTAATAGGTTAGGCTTTAGGGACAGATTGTGAAAGGTTTTAAAGGCTCATATTGAGGCCTTTATATTTGATGATAGAGGCAATGGGGAACAATTGGAGTGATCAGGGGAATGCCATCGTCATATCTGTGCTTTGGCAGCAGTATGGAAAATGTATTGGAGTGGGGAGAGACTGGAGGCAGAGAAGTCATTATAGTCTAGACAAGAGATGATGGGGGCCTTCACTCACGTGGTAGCTATGGGAATAGAAATGGCAAGATCTGGCAACTGGTTGAATATATGGGGGGAGGGAGAGTAGGGAATCCAGAATAATGCCAAGGTTACCAACCTGGGAGAATGGAATAGGGGTAGTGCATTTAAAGAAACATGGAAGGGAGGATCATTTGGGGAAAAAGATAATGAGTACTATCTTGGACATGTTAAGTTTAAGATGTCTCTAAGGCATCCAGTTTGAAATGTCTAATAGGAATCTGGTAATGTGGAACTAAAGCTCAAGGTAGGGACTACGACTAAATTTATAGATCTCGCGGTCATCTACACAGAGATGCTAATTAAATCCATGGGAGTTGATGAGATCACCGAGAAAGAAAGTATAGAGATAAAAAAGAAGAGGGCCCAGGACAGAGTTTTGGGGAAGATCCCCCCCCCCCAGTTAGGAAGCACGATATGGATGATGAGCCAGCAAAGGAGATTAAGAAGGAACCATTAGACTGGTAAGAGGAGAATATGGAGAGAGGAGTGCCAGGAACCCAGAGAAGAGAGAATATCCAGTAGGAGAAGGTGGTCAACATAGAGATAAAGAAAGGTGAGGACTCAAAAAAACTCCATCAGATTTGGCAATGAAGAGATCATTGGAAACTTTGGAGAGCACAATTTTAGTTGAATGATGATATCGAAAGCTAGAATACCGAGGGCTGGGGAAAAAAATCAAGGGAGAGGAAGTGAAGGCAATGAGTGTAGACCTTTTTTCCAGGAGTCTGGCTGAGAAAAAGAGGTGGGATACAGGATGACGGTTTAAAGGAATGTTTGGCCTTAGTCAATGATGTTTTCTTTAAGGATGGGGGGACAGGCATTTTTGATACTTGCATACTAAAATTCTAAAATATCATAGCTAGGAGGAACATTAGAAATCAAGTCCAACTCCCACTTGGAATACGAATCCCCTTTACAACATCCTTGACAAGGGGTCAGCTAGGCTGTAACCCTCCAAGCTAAAGTTGCTAATCCCATCTATTACCTCATGCCCATCAAACTAGCAACATAATTAAAACATAATTGAAAGCATTGAAACTCAATGGTGATAAAGTTGTAAAGAAATAGGTATGTCTCCTACTTGTGTAACCATTATTTCTTTATCTCCTTTGTTGCCTCAGTCATTGCTGGTGGAATTGAAAGGCACTTTCAGATCTTCAGTCAGATCCCTATACTCAGTCCCTCATGACTGTTACAGAAGGTCCACTGATTGGTCTCTGTTATACCAAAGAAAAAGTCTATTCTCTCTTCCATGGGACAACCCTTTAGTTATCTGAAGATGAATTTCACACCCCCTCTTAGGTCTTCTGATCTCCAGCCTCAACGCCCCCAATCACTCCTTATGTGACATGACACTCTTAAGTGACACTCTACTCTTGGCATGCTCCTTTTGCATAAAATGTGGCACCCAGGCCATAACACAATGCTGCTCATGTGATCAGTGCATGGCTGATTACCACAGGACTTCTCCTCCCTCATTCAGGGCTCTCTTTATTACCTGAGTGGCTCTGGAATCTCATCAATGTGGACCTTCCCCGCAGCCTAGTACAACTTACAAACCTACTCTGAACACGTTCATTCCACTTAAGGTTACTTTAGTTCTTTGTTCCAGTCAGGTCCCACTATTTACTCTTACTGAGCTTGCAGAATGACTCAACTACAACTCCCACACCATTTTCGTAAGTGCTGCTCTCATGACAGGTCTTGCATCCTGTGCCTATAAAATTGATCCTCAGGCTCTAAGTGCAGGACTTGACATTTAGACTTAGTAAATTTAATCTTGTTAGATTTGTTCCATCATCCTGTCTAGACCTTTTTGGATCCTGATTTTCTCATCTAACATATTAACTTTTCTTCTCAGCCAGAAATTCAGTAAGCATACAGTCAACGCCTCCATCTAAAAGACGAATACAAAAGTTAACAAGGACAGGACTGAGAGCAGGCACCCCAGTAGAGATCTCCCTCCAGGATGACATCTGGATTTTTGTACCCACCTAACTGTTCAAACACCTGGCACACATTCTGTCCTCTTGTCCACAAGGATACCATGACCACATTTTTCAAATGTTTCTCTCCAGATATTATAAAGATTGACTAAGTTCTCCACTTTTCAGTGTTTCGATATGCATTGATGTGGGTGTATAGCAGGGGCTGGCAAACCATAGCCCAAGGCCAAATCTGACGTAGGCCAATATGACACTTGAGCCATAGTTTGCCAACTCCTGGTCTATAGATATCAATCGCAATCCCTCCAGCCTTGGTCTTCTTGTGTGATTTTTGGCCAAGGCCTCCCAGAAATTCTCCATAGAGGATTTATTTAGATGCTAGAGTCCTTTCTCTATGTCTCTTAAAATTCTTCAACTAATCAATCAACAAGGATTTACTGAGTGCCTACTCTGTGCCAGGAACCACGCTAGGCACTAGGGATACAAGGACAAAAGCAAAACAACCTTAACCCAAAATAAAGGGTATTCTGGATGAGAGTTCTATGCTCCAGCCACTTGTGCCCACTACACATCCCTCTTTTGCCCTTTAGGTCTCCTCCACCTCTGATTGTTCAAAGTTCCAGTATTCCTGGCCACACGGCATTACCAGAATAAATAATGGCATCGTTGGCATACTTGGCCCACAACACCTACATCTGTGGCCTGGGAAGATGAAAAGCAACTCAGGACTTCCTGACACTGTTGCTCGGTGATATATGTCAAACTTCACTTTTAGGAGAGTATCCTTCCAGTTGCAGCTTCCTATAAACAGTTGGCTAGGGAAATTAGCACCAATTTACTGCTTTTGTTCAATAAGTATGGATTTATTTGCTACTCACTGTTCAAGCCACCGAGAGAGAGCCAATGTGTCCCCTGAAAACTCAACTCATAGCTTCTCCTCCCCACACCCACTTTCCTCCTGTTCCCCCTTTGCCTCTCTTAGCATTAGTCTGAAACAGGGTCATATGGTCAAATTGCTCTTCAGATATACAGCTTCCTAGCAGATCAGTACAGACTGCCTATCTGTGAGATACTTCAAGGTTCTCTTGGAAAAGAATGGCCTTCAAATCAAAGCTTCCTGTAAACAATGAAGGCTGGGGAAATTAGTATGAACTGCTGATTTACTGCCTTTGTTCAACATACTTTTTTCATGATAACTTCCCCTCTTCCCCCAGAATCCCTCAAAGCTCAAAATCTTAACCTTAATCCATCAAATTGGCAAATACAATTAAAAGCAAACAAACTCTATGCTGACAGGGTCATGGAGAAACAGGTCTACGTATTCACTGTTCTGAAACTACAAACTTACAGAATGTGTTTTTGTAGAGCAATCTAGCAATATATAGTAAACATCACAAAGACTACCGTGCCTTTGACCTGCTCAGTACAGTGTTAGGAACATATCCTGAGAGTTTTATGAAGAGCAGCAATGGCATAAAAAAGAGCTCTCTCTTCAAAGGTTTTCATGGCAGTGCTATATGTAATTAAAAGAAAGTCACCTCAAAAGCCAACCAAAGGGGAATGGTTAAAGAAATTGTGGTACATATTTTTTTTTAGTTGTTCAGTCATATTTAGGTCGTGTCCAACTCTTTGTGACCCCTTTTGGGGTTTTCTTGGCAAAGGTACTGGAGTGGTTTGCCATTTCCTTCTCCAACTCATATGAGGAATTGAGGCAAACAGAGTGAAATGACTTGGCCAGAGTCACACAGCTAGGAAGTGGCAAATTTGACCTCAGGGTGAGGAGCATTCCTGAGTCCAAGCCCAGTGCTCCATGCACTGCAGTACCACCTAGCTGCCCCATCAATTTGACAGAATACTATAATGCCATTAAGATCAACAAGTATAAGAAATCTGGAGAGAACTTTCTAAAATAAAATGAATGGGACCAAAAAGTAGAACTGGGATAATGAAATACACACTAACCACAAGCATAGAAGAGGAAAAGTGAATGAGAAGGAATGAATGAACAAAGAAGGAGGATGTAGAGGAATTATCCCCATTCCACAGATGAGGAAGAGAAACAGACATAAGAACATATGAAATATCTCACAGAATATTAAATGCCAGTTTTTATAACACCGTACCAAAATGCACAGAAGAATCTGTGTTGTCAGAAAGTCTAGAAAAATATTGCCTACTCTTTGAATTTCAAAAAAACAATCATGTGCCCAGCTAATTCATCAAATCTAAATCTTGATAAAGATGGCTTCAGCTTTGTTTTATTGAGGGCTATAATAAGGTTCTTTTGGATGGACAAAATAAATCTAGGCCTGCAGACAACATAGCGAAAATGTATCCTCCGTTCTAACGAACAGATGTATAAAACTGGATGGTGGTTAAATTGGACACAATTTCAAATGCTCATGACTTTCTCTTACATGGGATCTGGGCTGAGATCCTAATTATGGCATTAGAGAAGGCCAGCTGGAGCAGTGGATGATTTGAAATATTTGTATGCCTGGACATCAGCTTGGTGGGATTTTTTATAATTATTAATAAGTAACAGCGCTCCTTTCCTTTTCAACCCTCATTCTTCTCCCTTCCTGCTTCTCCCCCAACCTGAGCAAGATAAAAAAAAAACAAAACAAAACAAAACAAAAAACCCCAAAGGCCTTGGCCTAGTCTTACCTGAGGATTTCCAGGCACTGGAGGAACAGAGCTGGAAGTAAAAGTCTGGCCCACTGCAAAAGACTCAACCCCAGAGGGTAAAGAGCCAAGTGATGATTTGAATTGAAAAGAGGCAAGTCACCCACACCTAAAGATTTTCTGGACTCTACAAAATTGGGTGCTGCAGCGACAAGTTCCAAAAGAACTCCCAAGACTATACCAAATTTCCAGTCTGATCAGGCTGCTACAATACCAGTTTTTCATTTTCTTTCCTATTTAGTTTCTAGAGCAGAGGTTAGCAACTGTTACTAGCTAAGTAGTATGGTTATTTTTAAGTTTTGCCAAAAACAATTTTAAACGATGAAATTGGATCCCCAGTGGATACTCTAAGTAAATATTCCTTTTTAACGGCTAAGCTCACATGACCACAGAATTCTCTTGCTGTTAACAAAAGGAATGAAATTTGAGGCCTTATCATCAACAAATGTCAGAACCAGATTGCTGCTTCTGATCAAACCAGTCAAGGTAAGCCAAAATTGTGCTTTATTTCTTAATCAGAACACAGTCAGACTTACTGCTGGTACAGAAATTTACTTCAATTAGCCATTTTTAAAGCAATGTATCATGTGACCTCATTCAAAATGCCTAACGGCCCCACTGAGGCAACAGCCTGATACAGTGGAAAGAATAGGGGCTGCACCTATGATTTCATTTGGAGAACTCCTAGGGGAGAGAGATCCCTTTACCAGTATAGGTCAGCACCTTCTCAGCAAATTAGTCTTAAAAGAATTCTTAAAAAGCATTGAGAAGGTAAGTGATTTGCCCATAGTCAAACACCCATTATGTGTCAGAGGGGGGAACTTGAACCCAAGTCTTCCCGACTTCCAGGCCAGCTCTTTGTTCACTCTGCCACACTGCTCTTAGGGGAGACAACCCCTCTCAATCACACCAGGCAAACAACTCCCTTCACACGTGACTGTGGTCATGCTTTTCTTTATTCTTTCTCTCTTTTTCTCCAATATGGCATAATATGTGAGCTGATCATATAGTGAGAATAAGGGATAACTGATGACCACGGCAATGTGCTGGTAAATGTTTAACAACCAGCTCCCAAGGGAGAAAAAAAGGAAGCACGTTGCACTTTTATGTTTAATTTGCAACATTAACACCTTCTTCATCACTTTCTTAAATCTGGACAATCAACAGAACAATAAATAAAGCTCTATTTTGGAGAATTTGCTTATTTCCAAGGCATATACTAAAAATGTTTATACTAAAAATTTAACAATCAGCTCTAGGGAGCTGGTTCAAGTTGGCTCCAGCACATCCCTGGATGTTCCACTGATACCCTTGCAATGTCTAGAGAAGATAAGGAAGGCCCCCAGAAGGTTGGGTGGGCCTCTTGTGTCAAATTTATGGGAAGACGTGAGTGAAAATCACATAGGGTAGACAGGCTAAGGTAGAACTTATATTCTATTAGGATAAATAAAATGTATTTTCATCATAGCTGGGTTTGAATCACACGAGAACAAAGGTTTCTGAGTACATTCGAGCCTCTACATTAGCTTGGCTATAGTATAGATTAAATAGATTATGGATTCCCTTTACTTATGTACACCCATATGGACTTAATGCCAACCTAGGCTTATTTCATAGAACAATGAATATCAATAAGGGCATTAATTACAACATTGCCATCAGAATCAATGGCCACTCTATGGCTTAAAGCAAAGGAGAAGAGTGAGACAAAGGGCTCTTTTAAAAAAAATAACAGCTATCACATTTTTGTATTTTACGTTTTATGGATGCTCTTGTTTTTACATCCCAGTCACTTTCCCATTTACTACCCTGACCCTCACCATGACCCAGAGAACCATCCTTTGGAAGAAATAAAAACAGTTTCTCAAAGCCAACCCACACAGCGACCATGGCTGACAGCATAGGCCACATTTTTGCCCTTCCTCTCCAAGGAAAGGTGGAAGGCACAGGAAATGCTTAATTCAAAGAGTTAATATTCACATTGTCAGAGTAGATGGCAGTCAAACAAAAATACATTTTAAATAAATTATGTTTTGATTCAATTTACATACTAAGAGAGCCTAGCTCATCTTCCTTCTTTAAAAGGGAATATTGGATTTTTACCATTCCAAGGTGTAGTCATACAAAGGCTTTGTAATGTAATGTATCAGTGGGAGGTATAACTCCACCTTTGTCAGGGGTGTACTACTGCATGATTCATTAGGGTTTCCAAACACTACCACAGAGGAGCCTTCGTGGCTTAGCTCAAGATACAAGCAGAATGAAAAATAGGTAAAGGCATAGGGAGTGAACCTGTGATTTCCTTAGTATGACACCAATATGTTCAAAAGGTTTTAGGTACTTTTCATTGGTTGATTTCAATAAGTCACAGATCCATGATTTTTCCCATTGGATTCCCACAATGAGACAGGGTATGTAAGTCAAGGACCCATAATTTGATTGGCCGTCTATAACTGATAGTCTTAGAGAACTCCTTAATACTTATAGAGCTTATGTGATGTCATTATGGTAACAGTTAAAAAATGTCAGGAGTGTGTTTTGAACTCAGATCTTCCTGAACATGTCCAGCACATTATCCTCCAATCTCAGAAGTGACAAACATTGGAGGGTTGCCACTTGGAGCCCATAACACTCCTCAGCGCTACCAGAATCAGATTAAAATGTAACTGGGAAATATCTAACAAATGAAATAAATAAAAACCCAACAGAATATAAGTCACATGGGGGCAGAGCCAAGATGGCAGAGTGAAAGCAGTGACTTGCTTGAACTCTCCCCCAAACCCCTCCAAATACCTGTAAAAAATGGCTCTAAACAAATTCTAAAGCAGCAGAACCCACAAAAAGACAGAGTGAAGCAAATTTCCAGACCAAGACAACCTGGATGGTTGACTGGAAAGGTATATTGTGCCAGGCTGGGAGAGGAGCTCAGTGTGGGCGTGGGCGTGCAGGCAGCAGCAACCCTGGAGCAGGCCTCAGAGGACTGAATCATGGGCAGCTGTGGCGGTTTCCAGACTTCTCAACCCACGAATGCCAAAGACAACTTAGAAGGTCAGTAGGAAAAGTCTGTGACTGCGATGAGAGAAGGAGCTAGGTCTCAGTTGCAAGTCCCGACCTGAGCTTATGGCTCACAGACTGAGGGGAATCAAGTGGCTGATCAGAGGGGGATTGCAGGGATCTCTTTGCCACTGCTGAGGCAGGAATTTCTTGCTCTGCCTGTGCTTGGATCTGGGTCACAGTTCTGAGGGGGGGTCCTGGGATGAGGAGGAGTGCTGGCGTGGTGGAGCTTGTTGTGGTGGTGGACAGGAAACACCTCGCCCTTTATCATACCACCTTGGAAGAACTGAAAATTTACAGGTCCCTAGAAGTATCTCTGAAAACAGCTGTACAAACCCCGAAGCTTGGGACAGTACATTCTCCACATTGGAAGCAGACTCTTACCTTAACAAAGAGTTTAAAACTCAAGTAATTGGCCGAGGTCATGAGTAAGCAGTGCAAAAAGAGTCAGACTATATTATCTTACTTTGGTGACAAAGAAGATCAAAACATACAACCAGAAGAAGACAACAAAGTCAAAGCTCCTACATCCAAAGACTCCAAGAAAAATATGAATTAGTCCCAGGCCTTGGAAGAGCTCAGAAGGGATTTTGAGCAGCAAGTAAGAGAAGCAGAGGAAAAACTGGGAAGAGAAATGAGAGTGATGCAAGAAAATCATGAAAAACAAGTCAAAGGAGACCCAAAAAAATACTGAAGAAAATAACACCTTAAAAAATAGCCTAACCCAAACGACAAAAGAGGTCCAAGAAGCCAATGAGGAGAAGAATGCTCTAAAAAGCAAAATTGGCCAAATGGAAAAGGAAGTCCAAAAGATTATTGAAGAAAATAATTCCTTAAAAATTAGATTAGAGCAATTAGAAGCTAGTGACTTTATGAGAAATCAAGACACTGTATAACAAATCCAAAAGAATGAAAAATTAGAAAACAATGTGAAATATCTCATTGGAAAAACAACTGACCTGGAAAATAGATCCAGGAGAGAGAATTTAAAAATTACTGGACTATCTGAAAGCCATGATCAAAAAAAGAGCCTAGACATCATCTTTCAAGAAATTATCAAGGAAAACTGCCCTGATATTTTAGAACCAGAGGGCAAAATAGAAATTGAAAGAATCCACTGATCACCTCCTGAAAGAGCTCCCCAAAGGAAAACTCCTAGGAATATTGTAGCCAAATTCCAGAGTTCTCAGGTCAAGGAGAAAATATTGCAAGCAGCCAGAAAGAAACCATTCAAGTATTGTGGAAACACAATCAGGATAACACAAGATTTAGCAGCTTTTACATTAAGGGACCGCAGGACATGGAATATAATGTTCCAGAGGGCAAAAGAGATAGGATTACAACCAAGAATCACCTACCCAGCAAAACTGAGTATAATCCATCTGGGGAAAAAACGGTCACTCAGTGAAATAGAGGACTTTCAAGCATTTTGGATGAAAAGACCAGAGCTGAATAGAAAAGTTGACTTTCCAATACAAGACTCAAGTGGAACATGAAGAGGTAAACAAGAAAGAGAAATCATAAGAGACTTATTAAGGTTGAACTGTTTACATTCCTGCATGGAAAGATGATATTTGTAACTCATGAGACCTTTGTCGGTATTAGGGTAGTTGGAGGGAAAAAATTATATGTATGTATATAGATAGATAGATAGATAGAGGGCTCAGGGTGAGTTGAAGATGAAGGAGTCATATCTAGAGAATAAAATTAAGGGGTGAGAGAGTATTATACTAGGAGAAGGAGAAAGGGAGAGGTAGAACAGGGTAAATTATCTCACAAAAAAACAGAAAAGAAAAGGCTCTTACAAAAGAGGGAAAATGGGGGAAGGTAAGAGGGAATGAGTGAATCTTATTCTCATAGGATTTGACTTAAGGAGGGAATAACATACATAATCAATCGGGTATGGAAATCTGTCTTACCGTAGAGGAAAATATCAGGGAAAGGGGACAAGAGAGTAGGGGGATGATAGAGTGGAGGGCAGATTGGGAAAGGGGGTAATCAAAAGCAAATACTTCTGAGGAGGGACAGGGTGAAAAGAAAAAATAGAATAAATGGGGGAGGGCAGGATAGGATTAAGGGAAATAGAGTTAGTTTTTCACAGTATATCTACTATGGAAGTGTTTCGAATAACTGCGCATGTATAACCTATATTGAGTTGCTTGCCTTTTCAATGAGGGTGGGTGGGGAGGGAGGAAGGGAGAAAATTTGGAACTCAAAGTTTTAAAAACACATGTTTAAAAAAAATGTTTCCACATGCAACTGGGAAATAAGAAATACAGGAAATGGGGTACAGAAATATATCCTGCCTTACAGGAAAATAGAAGGGGAAGGGGATAAGAGAAGAGGGGGAGAGATAGAAGGGAAGGCAGACTAGGGGAAGAGGTATTCAGAATGCATGCCATCTTGGGGTGGGGGGAGGGGCGAGATGGGGTGAAAATTTGGAACTCAAAATCTTGTGGAAGTAAATGTTGAAAACTAAAAATAAACAAATTTATTAATTAAAAAAAACAGAATGTAAGTCACATTGATGTGTAGTCTTCTAAGTACCCAAAGGGTATTCTTTACTGTTTAGTGGCCCCCTCTTTCTATTTGAGTCTGAGGAGCCCTACTGCTCCATACTGCTATGGGATCCTTTCTCTTGAACCTTTAGGGACTAATTTGATTTCAAGCCATGGACATGCCCCTCTTTCCTTCAGTGAGCTTCTCCTTGGGTAATAAATGCTTGTCCCCTTCCTTCTCACAGAAGGACAGTAGAGCAAAAAGAAGTTGACACTAAAAGGGAGTTTATATACTTTTGAATTTAAATAGCAAAGGATAAAAGCAAATATATATACACTTGTACCACTGTTTCTTCTCCAAAGTAAGAATATATATTTATAAAAAACATGTCATTTTTTTATTATTGGTAGTTCTTTTTAGTTTAAATGATTCTTTCATTTAAAATGCATTTGATATATACATGAAAAATCAATTACCAAGGTTGAATGTTTAAAAATTAGTAAAAAAAAAAAAGTTGAATACAGAGGGGACAAACAACATCTGGGTGAAAGGTCATACTTCCTAATAAATAAGTAGAGTAAGTAATAACACTATACTGTGTGACCTGAACCCAAAGTATTTCTTCTGCTTGAAATCCTCACCTCTAGAGATCTTGGAATCAGGGCGTCACAGACTTCAGAGTTGGAGGAACCTCCGGGACCAACTAATATAACCCAGAGCAGAAGAAGAATCCTACCCCCTCCCCATTATCCCCAAGACAGTGTGTCTTGTATGGGGTGGTCCTGCAGCCCCTATTTACAAAGCTCTGAGGAGGGAAAACCTCCCACCAGGCCATTCCCACTGGCCTTTGGGATAGCTCAGGAGCCTCTTGGCAGCCTCCACCCATTTTTTTCTCCTGCTTTTACCCCCTGGGGACAAACAAAACAAGCCTAATACCTCTTACATATTCATTCCTTTGGGCTAATGATAAGAACACACACACACACACACACACACACACACACATATATATATATATTTCTCTAAGATTTAAAAAGTGCACTCCCTGTGAGGTATACATTGCAAATATCATGATTCTTATCTTGATTATAAAGAACAGAGGCTCAGAGAGATTAAGTGACTTATCCAAGGTCATGCATTCAGAAGTATCAAAATCAGAATTTTAAATCAATTCAACAAACATTTACTATGTGTAAAGCCTGGCACTAGGTACTGAGAACACAAAGATAAAACCAAAACAGCCCCTGCCTGTCCCAAGGGACCCACGTTCTTCTCATATCTGAAAAAAGTCCCTCGGTGACCCCTCCCATGGGAAATGATGGGAACCAGAGCGGGGAGTAACCACTCCATTTTTGGATTTGGGATAGAAAGGGAGTATTTAGAAGAAGTTCAAACTCTCACACCATTTTGTGGTTTCACCTCCTACCTAACAAATTGGCAAACATAACAAAAGATGGAAATGGTCAGTGCTGGACGGACAGCAAAAATACAGGTACTTTAACAGACTGTTGGCGGATTGTGAATTGGTCCAACAGTTCTGGAAAGAGATTCACAATGACGCTAGAAAAATGACTAAAATGTCTATATCTCTTGACCCAGAGATTCCACTGTTTGACATCTACCCGCATAGGAGACCAAAGAGAGTAAGAAAAGTCCAAAATACACCAAAATATTCATATATTCATAGCAGCACTCTGTGGTAGCAAAGAACTAAAAACAAGGTAGATGCTCATTGACTAGGGAATGGCTAAACAAATGGTCATACACGAACCTAATGGAATCTTACTCTACTAGAAGAAACAACAAGAATTCAAAAGCATGGGAAGATTAACATGAACTGAAGAGTGAAGCACGCAGGCTCCGCAAAACAGTATATACAATGACTACAACAATGCAAGTAGAAAGAACAAAAAACTAAAACTGAATTCACCAGGCTTAGCTCTGGGGAAGAGATGAGAAAAAGCAACCCTTTCCCTTCTTTGCAAAAATAGGGGACTATGGGTAGGGAATATTGCATATATTGTCCAACTCAGGTAATATGTTGGTTGACTTTACTGGACTTGTTTTTCTCTCTTTCCTTTTTTTCTATAAGAAAAAAGAAAATAGGATGCAACTCGGTGGTACAGTGGATAGAGCACCGACCCTAGAGTAAGGAGGACCTGAGTTCAAATCCAGCCCCAGACACCTGACACTTACTAGCTGTGTGACCCTGGACAAGTCACTTAACCCCATTGCCAAAAAAAAGAAAGAAAGAAAGAAAGAAAGAAAGAAAGAAAGAAAGAAAGAAAGAAAGAAAGAAAGAAAGAAAGAAAGAAAAAGAAAAAAGAAAATGGGATAGGGAAAATGTATTTGAAAATGAAGGTGATAGAAAAAAATAAGATATAAATAAATTTTTTTAAGAAAAGGAGAAGAAAGCCAGACATAGTCCAACATGCACCCTAGATTTAAGAACAGATTTCAAAGGATTTTGAGGAACAACAAGTAAGATGTCATGAACTAAAAGTCCATAGGAGAAGTGGAAAAGACAGAGATGTGGGCTGGACCATAGTAATAATAACCACTAACATTTATATGGTTCTATTTATAGTAGTTTGCAAAGTGCTTTACAAATATTATCCTATTTGAGCCTCAAAAAGACCCTGTGAAGTAGGGGCTATTATTATGTCCATTTTACAGGTGAGGACACTGAAGAGCAGAGAGATTATGTGACTTGCCCAGGGTCACACAGCTAGTTAAGTGTCTGAGGGAGGATTGGAACACAGTCTTCCTGACTCCAAGTCCAGTGTTCTTTCCCTTGTATTACAAGGCTGCTTCACAAGAAGATAGATTCATAATTGGTTAAATGGAGATTCAAAGAGTGAGGATTCAAGTCGATGGATTTTGAACTGGTTGAAAGAATACTCATCAACCCTTCAATGTCAGCTTGGAAGGAGCTCTCCAGTGAAGAGACCTAGGGATCTGTGCTTGTTGTCAAATGGATAAATGTCATACTTATCAAATGTGATAAGAACTGAAACCTGGGAGGGATAGCTGGACCACTGGATGAGAGAATCTACATCCAAGAAGATCTTGATCAGCTAAAGGTTAGCCCAAATCTAGTAAGATAGAATTTCCATAGGGATAAACGTTAAAATGTAGTTTACTGAGATGCAGGAGGTTGAAACTATTTGCACATATACATACAGTCAACACATACATACACATACATCCATAAATGTCCACAATAGCTTTCTGTGTTAACATACTCCAACTAGCAAATGAATTTGTGATCTCAATGAGAAAGACATCCCCTCCAATGATACAGATCGTAGGATCATTGATTCAGAGCTAGAAGGAGCACCGTCAATTTATAGATGAAGAAACTGAGGCTCAGAATGTTTAAGTGATTTAAAGTCACTCAGCTAGCAAGTATCAGAGGCAGTATTTGAAATCATGTCTTGATGACCCCAAATCCAGCACTCCATCAGTATTACTTATTATCTCCAAGATGCATTGCAAAACATCCATTGGGTTAACACAGTCCACAAAAACAACAGTAACCGATATTTTCATCCCATTTGAAGGCTTGGAAAGCTCTTCACGTGCCTTATCACATTAAATCCTCACAACACTCTTATGAGGCAGGTGCTCTTATTATCCCCATTTTACAGATCTGTACTTAAGGGAAATTACTTTGGCAGCTATGTGGAGGATGGATTGAAGTGGGGAGAGACTTGAGGCAGGGAGGCCAATTAGGAGGCCACTGCAATGTTTGGGTCTGTATGAGTAGAGAGGAGAGGACACATTCAAGAGTTGTTGCAGAGGTAGAAACAATCAAATTAGGCAAATTTTCAGATAAATGGAGTGAAAAATTGAGGAGTTGCACTTGACACAGCGATCATGAGAACCTGGGTGAGTGAAAGAGTAAGGAAGTTTGGAAGAGCAGAGAATTGGGGGGGGTGGAGATAATATAATAAGATCTGTGATGTGTTACCACCCATTTATACTTGCTTATCCTATGTGACTCACTCTGCCCCACCCAAAACAAAAAGTAGTTTCTTACTCACCAGTCACTACCCTAAGTACTGAATCATAGAAGGGCACTGGATGAAGCCATGAAGTGATCCAGGGGTCGTGGGTGGGTATGTGGGAATGGGGAAATTTCCCAATGGAGTCTGCACAGCTACTGCTCTGGGTGCCTGGTTGAGCTTAGGTTATAGCTGTCCTGAGGGCCTACGGCCTAGCTGAAGTTGGGAGCTGGCACAGCAAAGAGAGGGGGAAAGGAAGGATGGTATTAGCCTAGAAAGGCAAGTATGATTCTATTAGGAAAAAAAAGTCTCAGGATTGGCTATTCCTCTTGGGATCATGCCGTATCTTCTACTTTGGAAACTACTGCTCTAAAACACAGGAAAGCATAGAAATTAGAAAAAGTTCTGCTTATTATGAAATTGGAATGAAAATAGTATACATAAATTACTTGGACCAACATAGGAAACAAATGTGAATGCCTTCTAAGTCAATTATCCTTTAGCAAATTTCATTTATGAGAAAAATGCTTTTCATTATTTCATTTTCTAAAACAATTGCTCATAAATAAATACCTGAGAGGAAGTATGCCATAGTGGATAGGGGCTGGTCCAGAAGGTCTGGATTCAACTCCTGCCTCTGAAATAGACTAGCTGCATGATCATGGGCAAGTCGCTTAACCTCTAGGTACTCTAGACAACTTTCTTCGACTGGAAGTAACAGACAGACCTACATCATGGGAGAGAGTTTTCACACTAGGATTTCCCTATGCTGATGAAATCACAAGTCCAGACATAAATAAATAAATGACTAAAAACAGGTCTAATGTACAGATTAAAATAAGGCAGTAGGCAGAGTGGAAAGAGACCCTGGTGAATGGTTGAGAGAATATTAAAACAGTTGAGTGACCTTGGACAAATCACTTTTCTTCCCTAGATCTCAATTTCCTTATCTATTAAACTAAGAGGTTGAAACAATATCTGTAAGGTCACCTTTTGCTCTAATATTCTTCTTTTTTTTTTTTTTTTTTTGGTCTAACTCTACAATTGGCCCCTGGGGACTCATAGTGTAAAACTCCCTCCACCAAGATTAGCACCTTGTTTATCATTGTTACCTAGGCTTCCAAGCAAGCCTGGGTCAGTCTGCAAACAGGAGGCAGAAGAGATCCATAGCTTCTTGGGAGATAGACAGACAGGGTGGTTCCAGAGATTCAGAGACCAGAAATATTTCAGGGAGGAGAGAGAGAAAGACAGGGGAAGCCATTGCCTGAGCATTCGCAAAGTTATATTTCCTATTGTGGCAGCAGCAACAGGTCAAACACGCCAAGCTTGCTTAGGACCTGAGTTACATCCCTGACAGCCTGGGAGAGTGTCACAGGGCACCGAGAGGGGAAGCTACTTGGCCCTGGGCTCACAACTCATTTGTGTCAGCAATTAGCTTGCTCACTGGCCAAAGCAAGGCATTGCTGCTAAGTTTTTCTCTGATATGCAGAAAGTCCTTATTCTCCAACACCTAATCCATGTAAAATCCAAGAAAAGTGCATTAATAAGGTCCCTCCCAGCCCTGAATCCTTGTAGAACATTTTATATACATCAACTGGAGTCCCATAACTCTGTGAAGTAGAGATTATGGGTAGAGTATCCTTATGTTACAGATGAGGAAACTGAGGGGAAGTAACTTACCAAAGTAAGTGACAAAAGCAGGATCTAAACCCGGGTCTTCTTGACACCACATTCAGTACTCTATCCACTGTCTGGGCCTCGGTTCCCTCCTCTAGGGAATGAAGGGGGTGGCCTAGATGTTTTTTGAGTTTCTTTCCAACTCCGAGTCTATGATTCATTTTTATCATAAGTAACAGTTTAGACATAACTAATTATTATGCTTTATTCATACATTAGCTTATTTTTTTTTGCCCATAAATCACCATGTGTGCAACACCAAAGATCCAAATGCCGAGCTGAAGTTCAAAAATTTGACTGTGTTAAATATACAGGATGCTATTTGGAATATCAGATGATGGCCTTTTTATAACTAGTGATCATGCTTAGTAACACAAGGTAGTTATATTTCTCTGTGGGTATATTGACTCATAGACCATGTCTACATGAGGTAAACAACATGTCTCCAGCTGCTAAGAACCACCGGAGATAATTTGCAGGTCTGCATCCTAATGAGCCAATCATCTCCAACCAACTGAAACAGTCTGTAGGAAGGCATTGTATTTTTCTGTTTTCAGACCTTAAAAAAAAGTTTAATGGTGATCAGCAAGCTCAGAATGAAGGATGTTTTTTCCCCCCCTATGCTATTGATTTGTGTGCGCTCACATGTCAATTAGGGCCAAGTCAGGATTGGAAGGTCTTGCTGCATTTCAGATATATGTTGCCATATGGAAAGGCTATCTCCCATTTCATCTATTTACCTTTGGCAGTGTTAATATTCAAAATGCTGCACACTTTCTTGCCATTGCTCTGTTCCATGTAATCATCTGGGGCTATATTCTTCAGAAATGGATATTCATTTGGCCCTTTTCAAAGTTAATCTTAAAATGACACTCAAAATGCCAGCATTTAGATCATAATGTCTAATCTTGGTTCTGGGAACATAAGATGAAATACATTTTCCCAATACAGTGGTAGAGAGGTAGGGGCTTACGAGGGCCGATGGTGCATATGGTGGCAATCCCAGTCGCTTTGCCATTCAGTTTTGTTTTGCTTAATTGACTTTGTTATAAATGAGGGTTCTGAAGAAGGGAGGATGCTAGATATTAGGGAGTGCTAGTGGTGTCCAAAACAATACCTACCAATAAAACTTTTTTTTAAATGGGGAAGAAAAAAATGTTATAAAGCCTGTCATTAGAACACAAGTGTGATACTTCTCTTAAGCTTCTTCCTTGACTTGGGAGCATTTGTTTTAGAAGTTCAAAGTCAGGCACATGAAATCTAGATCTACTCCACAGAAGTCTACACCAAATGGTGTAGACGTTCATTCTCTTACTAGCCCAACAGGCCTAGAATCAGGCATTTGGGAAATGTTTTCTCGATCAGGTTGTGAATGAAAGTCATGGCATCACAGAATGTCAGAGTTGAAGGGATCTTAGAAACCATTTAGTTGAACCTAGACTGGAAAAAGAATCCCCTCTAGATCATTCTCAACAAATGGGCATCTACCTTTCAGTGGAAGAGCTCCAAAGAAATGGAACCCATTGCTTCCCCAAACAGCTCATTCCACTTTGTCCACAAAATAATAGATCCAAAATCACAGGGATGTTCTGAAGATCAAATGGGGTGATGTATGTAAAGCACTTGGAAAACCTTAAAGCATGACAAAAATGCCAGCTGTCACCCTCGTCCTCGTCCTCATCACCGTAGAATACCCCGTCCTCCTGGATATCCTCTCTTCTCTAGGTCTTCATGACTCTACCGTGTCCTTGACAACTTCTTGCCTGTGTGAGGACTCCTCAGTCTCCTTTGTTGGATCTTCATCTATCTCCTACCTGCTAAACCCACTCCAGTCCCCCCAATTCTTAATATTATAGAGGGTACTACTGCAGCCTTAGCCCTTACTCTCTCCAATCCCACAGATCCAATCAATTGGTAAATATTATTGTTTCTATGTTCCCAATACATCTCATGAAAAGCAGATATTTAGAAAGGGATCTGGGAATTTTAGTGGACCTAAAGATCAGTATGAATGACCAGTGTGATATGGCAGCCAAAAAAAAAGTTAATGCTACCTTGGGCTGCAGCAGGAGGAAACATAACTTCGAGGCATAGGCAGGGATAGTAACTCCATCTTGTGCCCTTGTCAGAGCTCACCTGAAGTGCTGTGTACCACAGTTTAAGAAGGATATTAATAAGCTACAGAGTATCTAGAGGAGGGCAAGTTGGAGAAGGGCCTGCATCCCATGTCATATAAGGAACAGTTAAAAGAAATGGAGATGTTTAGTTTGAAGAAAAGAAGACTCAGGAAACATAATGGCTGTCTTTATGTATCAGAGGGACTAGATTTTGGAAGAGGGATTAGGGTCCCAGAGAGTGGAACCCGGAGTATTTGGTAAAAAATTGTCACTCCCTTGCCCAGGTCTCTGGGTTCCTGATGCAGATGCTCTCATTAGCCCTGCTATTTTGGGGCCAGTGGACATGGCTACCAATGCTGATGGGACTTCCAAGTCTTCTAATCTTTTGAAGTTCACAAAGTCATAACATGGTCAATTCTATCTCCTTCACTTGCCTTTTCTCATAAGACCTTCTGTTTGGCCTTTGCATGTCGCTCTTCATTCCCAGCTATATTTAGTGTCTCCTACTGGTATGGTATTTCTGATAACATAGTTACTGGCACTCTCTCCCTCTCCCCAAGAGTGATTCCCTCTCTGGCCTGGATTCCTAAACTCCTGAATTTGGAGTCCTCTCCCACTCAACTGCTGGTTCTGGTCAGTTTGCTATTTTAATATATAGCCCATTGGGACATGATTGATTCTTCTTCAACCAATCACAGGATATTTCCTATGTGACTGTCATTTGCTTTCATTTAATGGTCCAAAATCCCTATGATCCTTTCAAGTTGATTAAGAACTTCTTCATATCTGGTTTACTTTTGATGAAGTGGCTCTATTGAGATGTCTCATCCGTCTGTGATTAACTGGGGTGGATATGGACCCCACCCTTATACCTGTATGTCCCTTCCTTTAGAAATGTAAGCTCCTTGAGGGCATAGCAGATCACCTGGCAGACACTAAGTTTAGAATAAATGCTTTTGGATTGATTCAAGAATCTTCATCATGACTCCTCTCTGGGCTATGGAGATCTTCATGAACACAACATTTGGGGCAAATATTAGGTTACAGAGTTGCAGACAGTAGATAGCATTCTATCATTATATCTTTTTGAATAGATTCCATCTGGTCAGAATGACCACCTTAAAAAAAATCACACACTGAAGATGGCAGAGTAAAAGCAGTGACTTGCTTTCCCCTCCAAATACCTATAAAAATGGATCTAAACAAATTCTAAAGCAGCAGAACCCACAAAAAGACAGAGTGAAACAAATTTCCAGCCCAAGACAGCCTGGATGGTTGATTGGAAAGGTATATCGAGCCAGCTGGGAGAGGAGCACAGTTTGGCATGGGCACGCAGGCCACAGAGACCCTGGAGTAGGACTCAGAGGACTGAATCGCAGGCAGCTGTGGCAGTTTCCAGACTTCTCAACCCAGAAATGCCAAAGACAACTTGGAAGGTCAGTGGGAAAAGTCTGTGTCAGCAGGGAGAGTGACAAGCCAGTCATCTCAGCTCCAGTCCCTAAGCTTGGCGGGGCAGCAGCTGCCTCCTGAGCTCCCAGCCAACAGAGTGAGAGGGATTCGAGTGGCTGATCAGAGGGGGATTGCAGGGATCTCTCTGCTGGTGCAGGATTCTCTTGCTTTGCCTGTGCTTGGATCTGGGTCACAGTTCTGGGTGGTGGACCTAGGGCGAGGAGGAGCGCTGGTGTGGTGGAGCTTGTAGTGGCTGTGGAGAGGAAACCCTCCTCAGAGTTCCAAGACAGAAAAGAGTGCTCATAGACCAGAGCACAGGCCAGGAAAGGAGTAAACACCTCGCCCTTGATCATAGCACCTTGGAAGAACTGAAAATTTACAGGTCCCTAGAAGTATCTCTGAACACAGCTGCACAAAACCCCTGAAGCTTGGGACAGTACATTCTCCACACTGGAAATAGACTCCTACCTTAACAAAGAGTTTATACCTCAAGTAATTGATGGGGATCATGAGCAAGAAGTGCAAAAAGAGTCAGACTATATTACCTTACTTTGATGACAAAGAAGATCAAAACATACAACCAGAAGAAGACAACGAAGCCAAAGTTCCTACATCCAAAGCCTCCAAGAAAAATATGAATTGGTCCCAGGCCATGGAAGAGCTCAAAAAGGATTTTGAGAAGGAAGTAAGAGAAGTAGAGGAAAAACTGAGAGTGATGCTAAAGGAGATCCCAAAAAATACTGAAGAAAATAACACCTTAAAAAATAGCCTAACCCAAATGACAAAAGAGGTCCAAGAAGCCAATGAGGAGAAGAATGCCCTTAAAAGCAAAATTAGCCAAATGGAAAAGGAAGTCCAAAAGCTTACTGAAGAAAATACTTCCTTAAAAATTAGAATGGAGAAATTGGAAGATAGGGACAATTTGAGAAATCAAGGCACTGTAACACTAATCAAAAGGAATGAAAAAATAGAAGAGAATGTGAAATATGTCATTGGAAAAACAACTGACCTGGAAAATAGATCCAGGAGAGAGAACTTAAAAATTATTGGACTATCTGAAAGCCATGATCAAAAAAAGAGCCTAGATATCATCTTTCAAGAAATTATCAAGGAAAACTGCCCTGATATTTTAGAACCAGAGGGCAAAATAGAAATTGAAAGAATCCACTGATCACCTCCTGAAAGAGCTCCCCAAAGGAAAACTCCTAGGAATATTGTAGCCAAATTCCAGAGTTCTCAGGTCAAGGAGAAGATATTGCAAGCAACCAGAAGGAAACCATTCAAGTATTGTGGAAACACAATCAGGATAACACAAGATTTAGCAGCTTCTACATTAAGGATCCAGAGGGCATGGAGTATGATATTCTGGAGGGCAAAGAAATTAAGACTACAACCTAGGATCACCTACCCAGCAAAACTCAGTATAATCCTTCAGGGTAAAAACGGTCATTCAATGAAACAGAGGACTTTCAAGCATTCCTGTGGAAAAGACCAGAGCTGAATACAAAATTTGACCTTCAAATATAGGACTCAAGTGAAACATGGAAGAGGTAAACAGGAAAGAGAAATCATAAGAGACTTGTTAAGGTTGAACTGTTTACATTCCTGCAGGGAAAGATGTTTGTAACTCATGAGTCCTCTGTCAGTATTAGGGTAGTGGGAGGGAAAAAATTATATGTTTGTATAGATAGATAGATAGAGGACACAGGGAGAGTTGAAGATGAAGGGGTGATATCTGGAAAATAAAATTAAGGGGTGGGAGAAGATTATACTGGGAGAAGTAGAAAGGGAGAAGTAGAATGAGGTAAAATATCTCACATGAAACAGACAAGAAAAGGCTTTTACAGTGGAGGGGAAATGGGGGAAGGTGACAGGGAATGAGTGAATTTTATTCTGATAGGATTTGGCTTAAGGAGGGAATAACATACACAATGGGATATGGAAATCTATCTTACTCTACAGGAAAATAAGGGGGGAAGGGGACAAGAGAGCAGGGGGTTGATAGAGGGGAGGGCAGATTGAGGGAGGGGATAATCAAAAGCAAACACTTCTGAGGAGGGACAGGGTCAAAAGAGAGAATAGAATAAATGGGGGCTAGGATAGGATGAAGGAAAATATACTTAGTTTTTCACAACAGGACTACTATGGAAGTGTTTTGCATAACTACACATCCATATCCTGTATCGAGATGCTTGCCTTTTCAATGAGGGTGGGTGGGGAGGGAGGAAGGGAGAAAACTTGTAACCCAAAGTTTTAAAAACTCATGTTAAAAATTGAAAAAAAAAATTTTTTTAAATCACACATCAAACCTCGCCCCCATTGATTCTCTTCTTTTTTCCTTCTCTTTTCTTCTTTTCTTCTGAATCCAATACATGTTCACTAGACAAATACCTTCTAGCACAACTCTCTGGTTTAGACAGTCTACTCGATGGCAAGTAATTGAATGAATCGCCTCAGATGTAAAATGAGAGAAACAGCATTTGTACTTTTCTCCCTTCCAATTCATCTAGCATCTTCCATATGCATCCCTATGGCAGCTGGCAGCCGCACTAACAGTTGTAAATATTTGTATTCTCAACCTTCTTCCCACAGTTTTTACAACTTTTACAAGCCCCCATATTTGAATATCATGGAGTCCCTCTGAGAATAGCTTCGTCTTAAGTCTGCATATATGTGGTTGCAATAATGTGCTATCTACTGAGACCAATATCAGCAGCAGCATTTTCCTATAAACAGTTTTCAATGTTGCTCTGGAAATATATATTATGCGCTATTTTGCCATAAATTTGCTATTACTCACGATGAAATTTCCTAGCACTGCTCCACAACTGTTTAGAAAGTTAAACCCAAGACATTAAGCACTTGTACAGGGTAGCTGATGAAGTTTTTTTTCCTGTGAAGATGAAACGTTTGAAAGATGACCCATGAACCAAGATTTTAAACATGATTTTTCTGTTACAACTAAATGGACATTTATCAAATGCTTATTAAGATGGCTGGAGAACAAGAAGACAAATGATGAATCCCTCATGAAGAAGGATTGTGGGGTTTTTTTCTTCTTTTAACGAAGCAATATTTATCATGTTTCTCTTCCTGCACTGCGCCCCTGCTCCCGTTCAATTGATGCCTTTGAAGCTGAATTTTTTTGCTTACTCATCCTATCTATCACAGAAGACGAATGGAATCAATACACCAACAGGGGCAATGAGTTCACTAATATTTACATTTATTTTCTCCTGTTCTTTCTTTTCCCACTGCAATCGGTTACCATGCCACATACCTTCCCAATGACAGTACAATGCTCTCTGCTTAACAATGAGTCTACTGGATCTGTCTGCCCTTCTTCCCCATTTGCATCTGAAATCCCCTGATAATACCAGACTAGCTGGAGAACAAACCAGAAAAAAAAAAACCCAGTACAGGGAGGGTGGGAAGGGGAAAGATGGGGCCACTGTTAGTGGCTTACTGAAAACAAACTTGACTAGACCAGAGTTTTAATAAATGATGCTGCTCTATGAATCTGTGATTCAATATTTAAAGGGCACGTCAGTGTTTCCCAAATAGAAATCCTTTTAATAGTCTTAAATCCAGGAGATCATAAACTTTGAGCTAGAAGGGATCCTGAGAGATCATCTAGTCCAGGGGTTCTTTTCTTTTGTGTCGTGTAACCCTTGGCAGTTTGGTGAAACCTATGGACCCCTTGGGTAGCTAGGTGGCGCCATAGTGCACAGAGTGCCAGGCCTGGAGGCAGGAAGACTTCTCTTCCTGAGTTCTTCTCTGGCCTTCCTAGGTATATGGCCCTGGGCAAGTCACCTAACCCTGTGGCCTCGGTTTCCTCACCTGTAAAGTAAACTGGAGAAGAAAATGGCAAACTACTCCAGTGTCTCTGCCAACA
This sequence comes from Vombatus ursinus, assembly GCF_900497805.2. Classification (NCBI taxonomy): domain Eukaryota; kingdom Metazoa; phylum Chordata; class Mammalia; order Diprotodontia; family Vombatidae; genus Vombatus; species Vombatus ursinus. Next base: position 3,631,719 of record NW_020944355.1, on the reverse strand, counting down.
AAACCCCACATGGGGTCACAAAGGGTCGAACGTGACTGAAAACAACTGAACAGCATGGATCCTGCTCAGAATCATGTTTTTATTTTATTTTATTTTTATTTTTTTATTTTTAGGCAATTGGGGTTAAGGGACTTGCCCAGGGTCACACAGCTAGTACGTGTCAACTGTTTAGTCTGAGGCCGGATTTGAACTCAGGTCCTCCTGACTTCAGGGCTGGCACTCTATCCACTGCGCCACCTAGCTGCCTCTAAAAATCATGTTTTTAAATGGATAAAATAAAATGCATCAAATTGTGAAGGAAACTCAAAGTTAATGAAATAAGATATAATTTTTTTTCACATGAAAGTTCAAAGATCCCCTGAAATCTATCCATGGACCCCTTGTGGACCCCACATCAAGAACCCTGGATTTAGTTCAAAACTATTCATTTTATAGAAGAGGAAACTGAGGCACAGAGAAGTGAAGTGATTTGCCTCTGTATGCTCACCCCAATAGTTAAAAGCTAGAGCTGAGACTCAGCCCTTTCTCCAGGCCAAGGATGGCAAAGGATGATGTGGCAAAGTGGGACAGACATGGTAGGGCCCCTTGAATAGGAGGAGAGGGAAGCAAAGGAATGGTCGAGAGGTCAGAAGATGCAGTAATGCTATTAATTTGTCTGCCATAAAATTAATATACGTGCATTAGGTTGTCTCCATTAGCATTTTTCCAAATCAAAACACATTTTTTGGCTCACTTTTGAGGTTAGTCTTGTTCTGTTTATATAAAAAGTTGTTTCCCACTTGGGAAGGCTCCTTATGCCCCCAAAACTTCAAAATTACTTCGATGCTTAAAGGAAAAATTAGCACATTGGACTCTTTAATTGAATTTAATATCTTGACAATTATAATTACTGATATTAAAACCTTTTACAGGGAATAAGATAAATATGCATTATTAATTCACATTCAACTAATAAGCCAGAATGAACATAAATAGCAATTTTATATTGCTTCAATAACTTTTTAGGAAATGACTTTTAAAATCCAGAATGATGACATTATTGCATCTTTAAGGTTCTTAATCAGTGTCTTTGGTCTTACATCTACATTATTCAGCATTATCATGAAAATGACTCTGACCCATCCTTGAAAATGTGCCAGTTCTCTCCAGCAGAGTATTCTGTGGATAAAAAAAAGGCCATAAAGAAATGAATGTATACTTCTATTGAAGTGGGTGAATTCTGTTTATTTGTCTTTTTTTAAAGGGAGACCACTGATGGATTGCCAGAGAAAATGATCGGTCTCAAAGTCCGTCTTCCTACCTAATTGTTCACAGTATGTACTGGGTGGGGGGGGGAGGGGGCAATCTTATTTTCATATTTATATCCAAAGTGAATGATGATGTTTTCTTTTTCCTTTTAGGAATAGAAGATTAAAGAAGAAGCAGGTAGGTGGAGCAGTGGATAGAGCGCCAGGCTTGGAGTCAGGAAGACTCGAGTTCAAATCTGGCCTTAGACACTTACTAGCTGTGTGACTCTGGGCAAGTCATACACGCAACCATGGACACAGTATCTTCTAGAAAGAATACAACAATAAGAAAGTTTATATACATATATATGTCTCTATATTCACGTATTATATATATATATATACACACACATATTACATATAATATGTGAATATGTAATATAAAACGGGCAGCTAGGTGGCATAGCACACAGAGCACTGGGCTTAGAATCAGGAAGACTTATCTTCCCGAGTTCAAATCTGGCCTCAGACACTTACTCGCTGTGTGACCCTGAGCAAGTTCCTTCACCCTGTTTGCCTCAGTTCCTCATCTGCAAAATGAGCTGGAGAAGAAAATGGCAAACCACTTCAGTATCTCTGGAAGCAAACCCCAAAATGAGGTCATGAAGAGTCAGACATGACTGAAATGACTGAACAACAAATGTGAAATGAAGTTATCAAGAACAAAATGGTTTGTTTACAATAGAGTAGGAATTTTAGAGGGTCTATGTGCTACCTCATTTGATCAGGACAAGTCACTCTCTTCCTATAACACCTTTATATTTAATGTTCAATGGACTAATATACAGGTCATCTATTTTACCATGCCACAAAGTACACACTAAGACTACTCTGTCCTAAACATCAATTTCTCTAAATGTGTTTAAAGCTTTCAGTTCCTATTCTTCCCTGGCACACACTGAGAATGTTACATTTATAGACTCCAAATTACCTTTTGATATCATTGGAGAAAGTTCCAAAGAGATGAAGTAACTGTTTAATGTTCTTTTCAGTAGAGCCATATAACTCGGCATCATCTGTGAACATCAAGTGATTAATAAATTGTTTAGGAACCACTTCCTCTTTGACTTGAAAGCCAAACTCAGTTCTGTTAAGGAATGAAGATAATGGATTTTCAGTGAGGCAGAACCACAGCAGGCTTAAATTGTTGCCCTAGAAGACGCTACATTTTGTATCAGTTGTTCTTTATATTATTATGTTGGTGGTATCTTTCACATAGAAACAGTTTTTCACATGGACATAAACTATTCTAGGGCTATCATTATGCTTGTAGTTGTGTAATACATTTGCAGTATGCAACTAAGCCATGAGTACAGAAGGGAGTCAAAGGCTTTTTGATAATCAATAAAAGTAGTGTTAAATAATTATCAAATTGTTAATGAGTTGCTGTGTACATCCTTGGAACTTTCTGGCTTTTTTACTTCTCAGTCAAAATATTGTTTTCTTATAAATATTTATAGATTTTTTTGAGCATTACAGCTGTTAGTACTTTGCATAAAAGCACATAAATACATAATTGGCCTATATTTCTAGGGCTCATGAGTATTACCTCTAGGATCTAATAGAAACTCCTCTGTTTGACATTTCAATCTTATCCCAACCTGGCCCCTTCCCAGTCTTCTTCCATCTCTACATAATTCTCCATGTATTCTATGATCCATATTGGCGTACTTACTATTTTTCTATCTCCTCTCTCCATGCCTTTGTATCACCGGTGCTCCATGCCTGGAATTTACTCCCTCCTTACTTCTGCCTCTTGGAATCCTTGCTTTCCTTCAAGACTCAGCTTAAGCATCACCTTCTACATGAAGCCTTTCTTGAGCTCTCCAGCTGCTAGTGCCTTCGTTCCAAAACTACCCTATACTCCTTTTGTATACATTATATATTCTAAGCACACATACACATATGTATGCATGTATATATATACACATACTTATATAATGTCTCTATTAAAATGTAAGCTCCCTGAAGGCAGGGACTTTTTTATATTTCAGGGACTAGCACAATGCCTAGCACATAGTAGGCATTTAATAAATAACTGTTAATTGATTGACTGATTGAACTTCTAATATACTTCTGTTTCCAGATTCCATTCATGTTTCTTTTTCATTGCCTTTACTGAGTGATACTGTGTTCAAATGTTCCACTGTATGTAAAGGCTAGATATCGATATGATTTTCCAGTGTCTTTCCATAGGTCTTCAACAGTTTTCTCGAATTTACTATTTTATCACGGCTCTTGTTGCTTATCCTCAGGAGTCTTTCTTGATTCATCCACTATTCTTCCTTTGGTCCTTACCATGGCAACAGCCACAGCATACATTATTGTATGCAAGCCCTGAAATGCCTTTGTTCTCACTGTCAAATATTGTAGAAGAATGTGCTTGTTCATGATGACTAGAGCAGCTAGCAACTCTTTTAAATGACTCTTTTTTGCATGGTTGATCTAGCAGTTGGGTGCTGGGCTATCAAAATCTTAAAGGACTTTTCAAAATTCCAATCTAAGTCTGACTATCTCCTTTTCAAAATCCACCAAGACATTAACATTATTTTTGCCATCTATTTCATTATTAGGTATTATTTCTGAAATTTGAGTTAATTGAATATAATAATCCTTCTGACGAGGCTTGGACTGGCCACCTTGCGAGGGGCCTCAAGGTGCTAAAGACTATAGAAGCTATGTTTCCTCTTGATTCAGAGAGAGAGACAAAGATTTTATGGGATCAGAACTGGAGAGTAGAGGTTTCTACTACATTGGCAATTTAAAAAATCTCTCTGGAAAAGGAAGCAAAAGAAAAAAGTTGGAGAGAGAAAGAACTGAAATAGAAGAGGTACTAAGAGTAGCAGTATACGAAAGATGCTTATAAGGAGACTGGTTGTAAACTTGGTAATGGTTGGAGCCCTTTCCTTACCCTAGATCATACTTCAGCTTATTAAGACTCCCAGTACGAAGTGAATAAAATATAGCTTCTCAGAGAAATCACTGGAACAGTGTTGAATCTATTCTACTCTCTTTCTCCCAGAGCTCACAACAGGCAACATCTGATTCATTACTAGTCAATAAGCATTTATTAAATGCCTAATCTGTAGGCACCATGCTAAACATTGGAGATACAAAAGAAGACAAAAACAGTCCTTATCCTCAAGGATCTTATAGTCTAACAAGGGAAACAATATGCAAACAATTATGTACATACAAGATATCTACAAAGTAAATTGGAGGCAGTCTGAGAAGGAAGGCACTAGCAGTTGGGAGACCCAGAAAGGCCTTTTTCAGTTTGTAGGATGTGAGCTAAGTCTTGAAGGAAGCTAGAAAATCTAGGAGGCTGAAGAATAGAGGGCACACATTCCAGGCATTGAGGATAGCTATTGAAAATGAAAAGTCAAGAGATGGAGTAATGCGTGCAAAGAGCTAACAAGGAGGCCATTGTCACCGTAACTGAATGTGGAAGGAAGTAAATTGTAAGAAGACTAGAAAGGTAGAAAGGAGAGAGGTTGTGAAAGGCTTTAAAAGCCAAATAAAGGGTTTAATATTTTATCTTGGAGGTAACAGAGAGTCATTGGAGTTTATTGAGCTGGGGTTGGGGAGAAAGAGTGACATGGTCAGATCTGCTCTTTAGGAAGACCACTTTAACTGATGAGTAGAGAATGGACTGAAATGGGTAGAGACTTGAGGCAGGGAGAACAACTAGGTAGCTTCTGGTAAGGATAAGAAAGATATGGACATGCTTGTAGGAAGCAGGGAATTAGCCAGTAGACAGGGAGATTGGTGAGAGCATGGGAACAACAGAGGGGGCATTCTGCTAGAGAAGATGGGACAGAATGGAATCAAAGGTGCATGGAGAGCAAGGGAAGGGGTTACCTCCTCAAGTGAGACAGGGATGGAGGAGGAGATAGCGGGTAATGGCATCTTAGTGATGTTAAATGAAGAGGGGAGATGAGAGAGCTCTTCAGAAATAGCCTCCATTTTTTTCAGTGAAATATGAAGCCAGGTTAGCAGCTGAGAAGGTAGGAGCAGAGGGTGCCATGGGAAGTCTGATGAGGAATACAAAAATTTGAAATAGCCTCAGTGGTAAGTGTGATGGTGAATCAATCAGAGACATGTAAAAGTATCACCTTGATGCAGGGAAGGTCCAGTTGAGATTACTGGACAAAAATTTGTAGTTGACCTAGTCAGCATGATTTCATTATTTTCTCTAGCTTCATTTAGCAGCATTTGACTTGGAACAAAAGCAATAGAAGAGAGTAATCAACCTTTTGGGCTTGGCAAGTTTTTCTATCTTAAATTTTGCTTCCTTGTCATTCACATTTTATACAATGGTTTATTAGATAAATATGAGATAATTGTAATTACATCATGAGTTTTTTGGGTAATTTTTTAACCTTTTTTGTTATCAAGAATGTGATATTGGGAAAAGGACCCACATGTACAAAAATATTTATAGCAGCTCTTTTTGTGGTGGCAAAGAATTGGAAATTGAGGGGATGCCCATCAATTGGGGAATGGCTGAACAAGTTGTGGTATATGAATGTAACAGAATGCTATTGTGCTATAAGAAATGATGAGGGGCAGCTAGGTGGCACAATGGATAGAGTACCGGCCCTGGAGTCAGGAGGACCTGAGTTCAAATCTGGCCTCAGACACATAACACTCACTAGCTGTATGACCCTGAGCAAGTCACTTAACCCCATTGCCTAGCAAAAAATAAAAACAAAGAAGAAATGATGAGCAGCCTGACTTCAGAAAAACCTGGAAAGACTTATATAAACTGATGCTGAGTGAAGTGAGCAGAACCAGGAGGATATTGTACACAGTAACAGCCACATTGTGTGATGACTAACTTTGATAAACTTATCTCTTCTTAGCAGTGCAAGGATCTAAGACAACTCCAAAAGACTCGTGATGGAAAATGCCGTCCACATCCAGAAAAACAACTATGGAGTCTGAATGCAGATCGAATCATATTATTTGCTTTCTCTCTTTTGTTTCTTCTTTCTCATAGTTCCTCCTATTGGTTCTAATTCTTCTTTACAACATGACTAATGTGAAAATAGGTTTAATACGAATGCACATGTTGAGCCTATATCAATTTACATGCTGTCTTGGGGTGGGTGAAGGGGAGAGATGAGGAGAAAATTTGGAATTCAAAATCTTATGGAAGTGATTATTGAAAACTAAAAATAAATAAACATTTATTAATTAAAAAAAAAGAATTTGTTATTGGGAGGGGAAGAGGAAAAATGTTCTGGATATTTGATTATGCCGAAGTCTACTGTCTAGGAAACTACCATCTTATCTTAACAATCTTAGCCTGGAGGTCTTAGAACATTTTTACAATTTTTATTTATAACATGTGTTTTTAGGCTTTTTGGCTTTGCAGACAAATTAAGCCATGTGGAACTAGGATCTTTGCTCTAGATTAAAATCCTCAAGAACTAATCTCATTATCTCCAAGCAGACCACTCACTTTGCATTCAGGGCTTTTGGATTTTTTTTTTTCTCTATCCCTCAAGACAAGAGAGAGGATGGGTAGTAAGGACCTCAAGAGAAGAGCCCTAGGGACCTAAGCAGGGCCCAAAGAGTGGAAACAGATTTTATCAATTCTGTGCATTTTCCCCAAAGCAAGAGGAGTTCAAAGTGCTCAGCAACCAAACTATCTTTCACAGCACTGGGCATCAAACACAGTGTCAATTCAGATGATTTTTTTTTCCTTTTCTCTGCTTTGAGAATTTAAATACAGTTCCAGTTTTTCTCTTCTGTTTCTCCTAAGTGGAACTGCCTGTATTATTGCTCAATATTACTACATACATATTATAATAATTTAAACATTATTTTTGAATCTTATTTGTGAATTTTAATTTTTATATTAAATTTTCTTTTGCATTTTTCTTTTACCCCAATACTGGCTACTTTTAAGGAAATTAATGGATATTGAATTTCTTTATTTATTTGAATTTTGCTGGATTTTTCCTTTTGTTTACCCTCAATTTTGACACGTGATTGTATATTCCTTGTTACAATCTATTTTCTTTCTTACTGAAGTTATCATTTGGCATTCCTTTTATTTTCAATGCTATTTTATGTGTGTATGCTTTTTTTTCCCTGGGTCTCTTTTTCAATGTCAATTATATCTTCTGGAATTATATTTTTCAATTTTTTAAAAAATGTAAGAATCAGTTTCCACTGCACTGATCCACCCCCACCCCCATTACTCTGGTGCATTAAAATATTAATGGCTTATTATTTGATGATGCCAAAATACATACTGTTAAACAATTGCCTGTTTGAAATGTGAGTGGGATGTCATTCTGATTAGAGCATTTTGCCCCTACATTTGCCTTGCTGGTAACTGTTGGCTACCACCTGACATTGCTGCTAATTTGTGCTAGTGTATTTTAGATGAATTGTTTGGTCAAGTAGTGAATCATTCTTTGGTTATTGGTAGAATTTTGCTATTATGGATCAGTCTATGGGCTGGATGGTTTTACTTGGCTTGAGTGTTATTGTGATGTTTTTGAACTAGAAATTCAGAGGGCTTTAAGAAATATAGGAACATTATAAGGGCACAGAAAGGAAAGGCCAAAGAATTGGGGGATTCAAAATTAATTCGAGATTAGGTCAGGGCCCAGAAAAATGCTAAAGGAAATAACACTATGGTGCTCAAATTCACAGTCAAGACCTTGAACAAGATGTAAGAGTTGTGCTGAGAAATGTTGGTGTTCTCAAGACATAGTAGTATATGACCACAGTAACCTAGTGTTTGATAAAGTCATAGACCCCAGCTTTTGGACAAGAAGTCACTATTTGAAGAAAAAAAACTTTTGGGAAAACTGGAAGACAGTGCAGCAGAACCTAGGTATAGATCAACATCTTACACCAGATACCAAGATAAGGTCAAAATTAGTACATGATTTAGATATAAAGGGTAATACCATAAGCAAATTAGGAGAGCAAGGAATAGTTTACCTATGAGATCTACAGAGAAGGGAAGAATCTATGACCAAACAAGAGACAGGGAACATTACAAGATATAAAATGGATTGATTTAAATATATTAAATTTAAAAGATTTTGCACAAACAAAACCAATGCAAGATTAGAAGATTAGAAGGAAAGTAGAAAGCTAGAAAACAATTTTTACAGCAAATATGTCTGTTAAAGGACTCATTTCTCAAATATGTAGAGAACTGAGTCAAATTTATAAGAATATAAGTTATTCCCCAGTTGATAAATGGTCAAAGGATATGAACAGGCAATTTTCAGATGAAGAAATCAGAGCTATCTATAATCATGCGAAAAAAATGCTCTAAATCACTATTGATCAGAGAAATGCAAATTAAAACAACTCTGAGGTATCACCTCAAACCTATAAGAGTGGTTAATGTGACAGAAAAAGAAAATCATAAATGTTGGAGGGAATGTGGGAAAATTGGGATACTAATGCATTGTTGGTAGAGTTGTGAATTGATCCAATCATTCTGGAGAGAAATTTGGAACTACGCTCAAAGGGCTATAAAACTGTGCATAGCCTTTGATCCAGCAATACCACTACCAGGTCTGTATCCCAAAGAGATTTTTTAAAAAAGGAGAAAAAGAAGCAGCTGCAGGACCATAAGGCAGGAGGAAGGGAAGGGGAGGGACCGAGGCACCAGAGGAGTGGAGGTCCTGGGAGCCTGGAGAGGGAGATGCCACCAGCACTGCTTCAGAGCAGTGGGGGAGCCTTGGAGTTCGCCGCTTGGCCCCAGGTCCAGTCATCCTCCATCCCCTTTCCACTCTCCTTGGTCCCGGGAGTCATGGGTAGCTTGAGGCAGCATTTCCAGAGGTTCCTGGAGCAGAAAAACATTATCACTGATGTCCTGGGGAAGCTAGAGGAGGTCTCCAGTATCAAAAAGTGCTACCTGGCTACAGGTTCCATTGCCTTCCTGGCCCTCTATCTCATATTTGGCCATGATGCCTCCCTGCTCTGCAATCTCAGATTCATCTACCCAGCATATGCCTCCATCGAGGCCATTGAAAGTCCCAAACAAAGAAGATGATACCATCTGGCTAACCTACTGGGTGGTATATAGCATTTTTGGCCTGGCTGAGTTTTTCTCTGACATCTTCCTTTTCTGGTTCCCCTTCTACTATGCAGGGAAGTGTGACTTCTTGCTATGGTGCATGCTTCCAGCTGCCTATAATGGCTCCCAGATCCTGGATCATCGCCTGATCCACCCCATCTTCCTGAGGCACCAGGCTTCCATGGACAGCCTGGTGACTGACATGAATGGATGAGCCCTAAACACAGCAGCCAATCTGACCCGGGAAGCAACCAAGGCAAGGATGATTCACCTCCAGAAAAATAAGTGAAGAAATCACTCCTGAGCCAGAGGCTTTGAATGACTGGCCACCCTCCTCCCAGCCCCTTCAGCATCAAGGGATCCTGGTTCATGTCTAAGCAGCTGACCCTTCCCAGGTATGTGTCTCCAACCAACTCTACTTTCTTGGACTTTAGGGCATTAGAGAAGTCTCCTCAGGCTGAGAGGGGGGATGAGGCCCCCCCGTGCCCATTTAGGTTCTACCAGCCCCTGCTAATGGCCCTGCTGGCACTTAGACTGTTCTAGCATACCATTAACCATCTGCCTCTGGCCCCCTCCACCACCACTGGCCTCCCACAGGACTCTCCATGTGTCCTGGCTATTCTAGCTGCCCATATATTTTTTTAAAAGTCCTACACAGGCCAAAAAAGGAGAAAGGACCTACTTGTGTAAAAATGTGTATAGCAGTTCTTTTTGTGGTGGCAAAGAATTGGAAATTGAGGGGATGCCCATCAACTGGGGAATGGCTGAGCAAGTTGTGGTATATGAGTGTAATGGAATACTGTTGTGCTATAAGAAATGATGAGCAGGCAGACTTCAGAAAAACCTGGAAAGACTTATATGAACTGATACAAAGGGAACTGTGCAGAACGAGGAGAACATTATACATGATAACAGCAATATTGTATGATGATCAACTGTGAATGACCAGCTATTCTCAACAATACAATGCTCCAAGACAATTCCAAAGGACTCATGATGAAAAATGCTATTCACCTCCAGAGAAAGAACTGATGGAGTCTGAATTCAGAATGAAGCATGCTCTTTTTCTTTTTTTTTTCCTTTGTGTCTGTGTCTTCTTTCACAACATGACTAATACGGAAATGTGTTTTGCATGACTGCACATGTATAACCTATATCAAATCGCTTACCATCTCAGGGAGAGGGGGAACAAGGAAGGGAGGGAGAAAATTTGGAACTCAAAATTTAAAAAAATGAATGTTAAAAATTGTCTTTCCACGTCATTGGGAAAAAATAAAATATTATTTGAAAAAAATGTTGGTGCTCATGAAGCATCCAAGTTAGTAGACTTATGGAACAATGTTCCATCCCTCTTTATGGAGAGACTGGGCAACTTGACTTTTTTACAACACAGCTCCCGAGACTGGCACGCTTCCCCAAAATGAAGGGGGCTGAAAACTGCTCCTCACCCAAATTGCCCTCTATAGTGACCCCTACTGGGTGGCCCATAGATTTTCCAAGCCTTCACGTTCAGTAGCTTTTCCCACTTCAACAGCTTCTGCTCTTATTTCGTCTAACCTATGTTTAGGAATGAAGCTATTTCTTACATTTGCCCCATGCTGACCTGCAATATGTTGTTGTGTAACTTAGAGCAAAAAATAAAAATGACAAAAATAATAATCTAAGGTCTTTGCCTGTAACTGGTAAGATCTGTTTCCAAAGTCATTATGACATAGTACTGGCATATAATAAAAACACTCACATCTCTAGTCCATAGCATGTGTACATGAGATTTGCCCACTCTGATGGTCAGTGCCAACTGCACCGAAGTGTTTCCAGCAGATAGGATATTGGTCTTTCTCATTTGTTTTGATGTGTCTTGCTTTTCTATGGCACAAAGTAGTACCTCTTGCCCCAATGCCCTCTAGGTCAAGCTGATCATCCTGATGGTTCTAAATAGCATCAGTTTGCAACTCTGTGCCACCCCCTCTGTTTCTTAGATTCATTAAAGCAGTTATATGATACTGGGTAGGGTACTAACCCAATCAGTGGTAGGTACTGACAAAGCCCAATTAATTAACTGAGGTTTCAGGGCTCTTTCCAGGGCTTCACAGCTATGACAGTGGTCTCACATGGAATCTTCAACATACATCACCCTGCAGAGTATTAGATTATTTTATTCTTTCCCCTCCTTGCCATGACATGGAGGATGGTTTGGGCTTTGAGGGGGTTATTTTTATCTCATTGGTCTCATCTGTTTGAATGAGGTTCAGATAAAAATGGTCCTGGGACAAGTTGTTATTATTCATTATCACCACCACCACCACCACCATCATCATTATCATCATCATCATTATCTTATTTTCCATTTAACTGAACAATTAGAGTGTGTCACAGTACCTCCACGACATGCATATCCACATCTGAAATTTAATTTGGGAGGAGAAAGAATCATGAAGGCTATACTGTCATCTAATTGAAACCCTTTAAGCATAACTTCATCCAGCCAATCTTCTTAGTACCGTTTTTTTTTCTTTTTACCTTACTCCAAATTATGGAATTCTTAAATATTGTCAAGAGCTTTCATATATTTTATCTCATTTTGTCTTTCCCCAAAGCAGTTAGATAGGCATAGAAGGAATGCGTGGCTCCATTCTACACATGAAAGTGGAGCTCTAAGAGGAGCAGCCACTCAGCTGACTGGCGGAACCAGAACAGACTCCACCTCTCCCACCCAGTCCCTCCTACTTGGGCCATGGTTGTCCTCCTTCTGGTATTCCCATTCACTCATTAATTCATTCAACTGATAAGCATTTACCGAGTGTATACGTTGTGCCCAGGTCCTGTTACTGGGCACTGGGGACACCCAGACAAAAAACCAGAGTGAACCTGCCCTCCAAGAGCTCACAGTGTATCTTTCTCATCTGTTGATCCAAAACAGCAATCAATCTGCCATTTTAAAGACTACATTCCAGGACAGGAAATTACAGCTTTTCATACACCTTAACATTTTTGCCAAGAGGCCATTATCCTATGACACTCTTCAGTACCATGGACATTATCTCTTAATTAACCACCGGTTATATTTCGGCAGCATTTTATGTACTGTATTTTATTACATCGTTAGACTGTATTTTTATATTCATAATTGCTGCTAAGTGCTGAACTTTTTTTACCTGAAAGTAAAATTTAGTCATTAAAAATGGATAAAATCTTGTTAAGTAATTATTTCATTTGCAGTTTTCAGATAGATAACAGGGATCCAATTAAAATGCATATTACTTCTTGTAATTTGGAAATAGATGCTGGGATAGAGACTACCTACTAGGGTTATAACTAACAGATTGAGAATAACAGTAGAAGCTTGTGCCAAATTAGAATAGACGAGTATCCTCACTATGCACAGTTTAGAGGAACTAAGTAAAAGAGAGGGAAAAAATTAATTGGTGTTTCATTTGTAAAGAGCATGAGATTTTCACAGGGGTGGTAAGATAATCCGCTTATTAGTAGTATGCAGTAGAACCTAAGTCTCTTGAGGCCATTTCCAATTGTGCATTCCCAACATCTAGTGTAGTCTCTTGCATATAACACTTAATAAATGTCTGTTGAATTGAATTCCGTGGGTAGAAGTTATAGTATGAATGTCTGTTGAATTGAATTCCATGGGTAGAAGTTATAGTATGATGAGGATCTTGTAAGTACTATAAGGATATTTCCCACATACTTTTCTCCATCTCAACTAGATGAATGAGCTTCTATCTGTAAGGAACTAGGTGGTGCAGTGGATAGAGTTACAGGTCTGGAGTCAGGAAGACTCAAATTCAAAATCGACTTCAGACAATTACTAGCTGTGTCACTTAACCTCTGTTTGCCTCAGTTTCCTAAACTGTAAAATGGGGATCGTAATCGTACCTATCTCCCAGGGTTGTGAGGATCAAATGATAGTAATTGTAAGCACTTAGTGCAGTGCCTAGCACATAATAAGTGCCAAAAAAAATGTTAGCTGTTTATCCTTATCTTCCCAATGCTCTCAATACCCATTGGGTTTCCATTAACATCAAGTACCATGGTGTTACTTGTGGTATTAAGACTGGATACAAAAACTTCTCTGGCACTTGGGGAATCCCAGGATTCTGCCACCCATCAGGAGGACCATGTGGAGGGCTGAAACTAGGAAAGGGGCAGTGTGTGTAGAAGATAGGGGAGGCTGAAACAAAATCAAGCTCTGAGCAGCCTGTGCACGCGGGAATTATTCCTTCCACTGAGTATATGTTGCTCGCCCATTTTGTTGTTGTTGTTGTAGTTGTTTTCAAAGACCACCAATGACATCATGGGGTGATGCTTTGACTCATGTGTGAATTGGATTTAATCGAGGCAGAGTTGCACAAAGTCATCAGTCTCGCTCTCTCTTCTGGAGTCATCGAAATCCAGTGGCAGGACAAAAGTCAGGATGACTAGTGATGTCCCAGGATGCAGTGCATGACCTTGGAAGCTTCAGGCCTGAATCTCAGACAGCAGGAAGGTGGTGTTTGGGTCTGATTTGACTATTGGTGACTATTGTGAGATGACAACATAGGTGGGCAGTGTCATTTGTGATGTGACTTTATTCTGGCATATTTGTTGGATTTACAGAAAAACATGATAGTATAAAAGAAAATAGCATAATGTTATTGGGCTCTTTTGCTTCTGTTTTTCCTTCTTCTGCCCGGCAATAGAGTGTATTTGGTGAGATAGAGTACATAGGTGCTCAAGGGACAGGGACCAATACCACTGTAAAGAGACAGTTATTCCCCCTCTAAACCAGATTATCTATCCTTAAAAACTGCCTTCACGTTCTTTTCCTACTCAAGAATATTGAAATGGCACCCCCTTTGCCTACTGCATCAAGCCCAAACTCCCTTGCTTCACTTTCCTTCATATATAAGTATGTGTATATTTGTATACATATATATATATATGTATATATATATATTTCTTCTGTTTTATAAACCATCCCTGTAAAACAAAGTTTCGTTTTTGTTTTAAGGAAGACGAAAACAACTCACTTCCCTTGACTTCTAAGGCCCTCTATGATCTACCTTTGTTCTCTCCAACTTTATTTCCCAGAATCACAAAATCTGAGTGCTGAAAGGGATTTTAGGGGCCACCTGGTCTAGCCTATACATGCAAGAAATCTTCAAAACAACCTGCCTAACAAGGTGGGACTGTCTCCTCTCCACATGGCCTGTTTCTTCTTTGGCCAGTTCTCGTTTTCCCAACATCGAGCCTAAGATGGCCTCTTTGCCACTCCCATCTCTGAGGTCAGACACAACAAGTCCAATCCCTCCCCCACATGACAGCCTTGCAAATACTTGAACCCAGTGCTTCTATCCCACTCCCTACTCATCTCCCACCCCCTAATCCTGAGTTTTCTCTTCTCCAGACTAAGGACTCTCACTTCCTTCAACTGATCCTTGTGTGGCATGGACTCAAGGCCTTTACCAAGCCTGACTGCCTTTATCTGGACATTCTCCATCTTATCAACATCTTTCTCAAATCACGGGGTCCAGAACTGAACACACTATTCAAGATAAGGTGCTGTTATCTCCTCCTATTCCCTAACATGCACCCCACTCAGACTCAACTTCTCACTGACTCACAAACATACTTTGCTCATTCCTGTTTTCACTCACATTGTTCTTCTCACCTAGAATAACCTTCCCTTTGTCCATTCGAATCCTCCTCAAGCTTTGAGACTCCCCTCCAGTGCTACCTTCTGTGTGAAGCCTTCTCTGACTGCCCCAGGCCTCCCGTTCATCTTCTCCTGAACTCTTAAAGTACAGAAGAGCCAGACAACATGATTCCATAGCTGATTATGTATGCACTTTTTTGTTTCCTGTGTTCTATGTCTCCAACTTTACTGTAAGCCCTTTGGAGGGAGGGACTATTTCTCATCCAGAGTTTAGCACAATGTTCAGCACACATGAGAAACTCGTGATGGAAGGGGCAGCTAGGTGGCACAGTGGATAGAGCACCAGCCCTGAAGTCAGGAGGACCTGAGTTCAAATCTGGCCTCAGACCAAACACTTGACACTTACTAGCTGTATGACCCTGGGCAAGTCACTTAATCCCAATTGCCTAAAAAAATAAAAAAGAAAAAAAAGAAACTCGTGATGTTCTGATAGACTGATTGCTAAGTTGCTGTTCTCTAGCAACTGTAGCGCTGGGTCATTTCTACTTTTCTGGCTTGTACTTGACATGCTCAGAGATGTTCAGAGGTATGTGGGCTGGTATTGGATTCAAATCCTGGCTCTGTCACTTACTGTAGTTTCCTCACTGACAAAATGAGGGCTTCTGGGGGCCTTTCCAACTCCCCAACTCCAGAGTTAAGTTCCTATAACAGACAGTTTCTATGTCCCTTCCCACCTCTACATCCGTAGCACCTGGCCACTGGCCTGATGACAGCAAATTTGTCCCATAGCTGAGCTGTGAGCTTCGATTGAATCTGGGAAGGGACCTAGCAAAGGTTCCTTCCCAAACTATGGCCAACAAAAGTATAAATCCTAGTGGCCAAAAAAGAAATGGGCTAAACAATGCATGCTTTGTCAAACTTGGTTTCTGCTAATAGAAGTGATGGCTATTATTATTTTCATTACCACATTATCTTTTGGCTTTCTGATTGGTAAAAAGGATAAGCTTATCATTTTTCTATGAAATAAATCATTCCCCAAGCCAGCATTACTTCTTTAAAGTATCACACAGTTAGACACAAAACAGTAATGCTCTCTTTTTAACCTTTCTTTCAACTTCCCCTGCGCTATCTGATGTCATGTATTTTGGCGCAGACATAAGCGCTCTACAGGTTTATACTGGCCTTTTCTATTTGTAAGTACTATGCCACTTAGCCTGTTTATGTGCCACTTAGAAACCCAGTACAGAAATGCCAATGAAAAAATCTTTTCCGAGTGTTTCCTGGCCATCCAGGAGACAGATACATAGTCTATTATAGTTGCAAAATCACATATGACTCTGACATGCCAGGGCCTCTTGGCCCATTTCTAAGGATGAGAAAGATCATTCCTCAAAGTTCAAAACCCAACACAAATCCACAGGTGCCGAGTTTGAAAGCAACCCTTTGAAGTTCCATATATTTATGGAGGAAATATAACATCCATTTTTTTCCCATAGGGCACAAAGGTTTATTATAAGCAGCACAAAAAGTTTCTCGGATATCAAATAGCTTTTCCCAAATCAATATTGTAATGATTTAGGCAGGTGTGAATCACGGGTCTAGTGATTAAATTTCTTTCAAGCATATAGAATATGTTTCAAAAGAAAGTGAATAGTGCTTATAAGATCAGGCTTGGTCTCTTATTTAATAACTCCAAATGCACAAAAAAGTTTCTAGAAGCATTTGGTAAGCCAGAACTGCAACTTGGGTCCCTCTTCCTTACTGGGGGTGAATCAGGGAAACCAGCCAACAGCCCACATTTCTCTTTTGCCTTGCGCTGACTCCAGCACACATTTTTCTTGATCCTGCCTCTTTGCTTTCTGTGGCTGCCCCTCACCCTTCAGCAGGGACTCAAATGATATCCATCTGCAAGGACTTAATGAAATGGCTTTGATCCCTTTGCTATGAAAAGCACCAGGAAAAAAAAGAAATTGCTTTATCAACTCAGCATTTACTGAAAGCAAGAAGAGCCTCAATTTCTATAATTCTTTAAGGCTGACAAAGTACTTTCCTCCTTACAACCAAAGGAGGTGGGCAGAGTCCTATTACCTCCATTTTAGAGATGAGGAAGCTAAGGCTCAGGTAGGTGAAGTGACTTGCCCAGAGTTCCACAGCCACAGAATCTTGCTCATCTAACTCAAAGAGTTCCAATCCTGTGAACTGGAATCATTCTCCTCCAAGACAGTCTCCCAGATTCACAGGATTCAGCAATTTACTCCTCATGGTTTTTTGATTTACCAACAGAACCAAAGATCATATAAAAGAAACCTGAGTAAACAATAAAACAAAGGCTTTCAGATAGGCTGCAGAACCAGCTTGGGTTTTTTCCCTTCTTTCACCATCTTTCCTCTCAGCTGGTTTGAGGAGGGACAAAAAAGCAAGCACTGGGAAGGTTAAAAAAAAAAAAACAACTAATGGAGGTTTCTTCAGCAAGTGCTCTGAGCAAACAGAACAGAAAGGAAAGAGTGAAGTGGCGTTTTGTCCAGTCCCACTGTGATGGCATTGCCATGAGTTGGATTCCAGGAAGGTACTAGCTCTCTCCAATCTGGTCCACACCACCACAACCACCCTCTGCCGCTTCAGCTTTCTTAGCTCTGTGTCATCTCGACTTCCTCTAGTTTGCTGTAGGGCCAAAGAAGTGATCTCAGTTTTCCTTATTCTACCCTGCTCACAGCCACTGAGGCAATAGTGCAGCACATCTTGACCTGTTCTAGCTGCTTTTGAGGGGAATACCCAACATGGAATTAGTAATAAATCTCTCTCCATTTCTCTCTCTCTCTCTCTCTCTCTCTCTCACACACACACACACACACACACACACACACACAACACACACACACACACACACATTTTGGACAGAAAGTCCTCCAAGGGCAAAGGAAATGGAAATGAGGACTCTAGGAAATATATATATATATACACTTCCCAAGTTGTGTGATGTTCTCTATAAGAGCTACTCCCTGGGAGATGTTAGAGAGCTAGCTGACTTTCAGGATGGTGAAGTAAATACACAGGAGATGACCAGGCAATAAACGTCCATTTATTGGAATTCCTCTGGTGAACGAGGGTTCCGATGGAATGAGCTCATAATATTCTATAAAATTAGTTTATACACGTTATCTATCCTAGAGCTATCCCTATTTTGTTATTGTCTTGTTCATTCTTTCAGTTGTGCCGAACTCTTTGCGACCCCCATGGACCACAGCACGCCAGGCCCTTCTATCCTCCACCATTTCCCAAAGTTTCTCCAAGCTCGTGTTCATTGTTTCTGTGATATTTTCTATCCATGTCATCCTCTGCTGTCTCTTATTCCTTTTGCCTTCAATCTTTCCCAACATCAGGGTCTTCTCTAATGAGTCTCCTCATTATGTGGCCAAAGTATTTCGGTATCAGTTTCAGTATTTGTCCTTCCTGTGAATGGCCTGAATTAATTTCTTTAAGAATTGGCTGATTTGATCTCCTGGCTGTCCAAGGGACTCTCAGAAGTCTTCTCCAGCGCCACAATTCAAAAGCATCGATTCTGTGCCTCTCAGCTTTCCTTATAGTCCAACTCTCACAGCCATACATTGCTACTGGAAAAACCATAGTTTTGACTACTACACAGACCTCTGTTGACAAGGTGATGTCTCTACTTTTTTGTACGCTGTTTAGATTTGCCATAGCTTTCCTTCCACGGAGAAAGCGTCTTCTAATTTCATGGCTGCAGTCACCATCTGCAGTGATCTTTGAGCTCAAGAATATAAAATTTGATATTGCTTCCATTTCTTCCATTTCTCTATTTGTCAGGAAGTGAAGGGACCAGTTGCCAAGATCTTGGATTTTTTGATGTTAAGTTTCAAGCCAACTTTTACACTCCCCTCTTTCACCCTCATTAAGCGGCTTCTTATTTCCTCTTCACTTTCCGCCATCAGAGTGGTACCATCTACATATCTGAGATTGTTGATATTTCTACTGGAAACCTGAATTCCAGCTTTTTGTTCATTCAACCTGGCATTTCCCATGATGTCCCCTGGATATAAGTTGAATAAATATGGTGATTATACCCCAGTATTGCTTTTCTCATCCTTTTATTAACTATAAGGGCTACTCCATTTCTTCTAAGGGATTCTTGCCCACGCTAGTATTTGTAGTCATCATCTGAATCAAATTTAAGTTCATTGACACCCAAGATGTTGGTGTTTAATCCTTCTATCTACTGTTTAACCACATCCAGCTCACTTTGGTTCCTAGAACTTATACATTCCAGGGTTCCTACACAACGTTGATCTTTCCAGCACCAGACATCACATCATGGCCACCAGATGCATGTGCAGCTGAGCTTCCTTTTGGTTTTGGCCCAGCTGCTTCCTTAGTACTGGAGCTACTGGTAGGTGTCTTCTGCTCTTCCCCAGCAGCATATTGGACACCTTCTGACCTGAAGGGCTCATCTCTTTGATCATGTTATTACTGTCCCTGGGGTTTGCTTGGCAAAGATACTGGAGTGGTTTGCCATTTCCTTCTCCAGAGGATCATCTTTTGTCAGAACTCTCCATTAGGACCTATCCCTCTTGGATAACCCTGCGTGGCATAGCTCATAATTTCATTGAGCCCCCTCTGCCAACACAAGGCAGTGATTCAAGGGGAGGGGCTACCATTGTATCCTAACAAAAGAATAACAACCTGGGTTCTTTGAGTCTCGGTTCTGTTACTAATTATTTGAAAGAGGTTAAGACACAGTTTAAAGAACAATTTTCCTCGTCTGTCAAATGAAGACAACAACACCTGCCCTGCTCAGAGCCCAGGGAAGTTTTGAGGATCCGATGCAATAATATATGGCAATGTGTTAGACAAATGTGAGAGATTTATGGTAGAGGAGAGAGAGGATGGGTGTTCTTCAAGTTTTCTTACTCCATTGTGGCAGACATTGGGAGGCAGTATATATGGCTAATAGGAGAAGAGAAACAGTTTTACAAACGAATATTTAAGAATCCCTAGCCAGGAACACAGTCCTATTTTATGACGGGGCATAATCACCAAGGGACTCAAATAAATTGATGGAAAACGAGAAGCACTAGTCAGGAATTTCTTGGCAGCTCTCTTGAGCACAGAGTATGGGCTTATGAAATGCTCCCAAGAAATAAAGAAATCCCAACTGACATTTAGTTCAGATTTTATCAGGGAACATTTTTCACTTAGGATATTCATGGAAATTCTAGACTGCCATTTTCTTCCTATTGCCAATGGATTTATCAGCAGATACCCCAAAGTCTTTGGTGGATGGTAAACTTCCCAGTCTCCTGTGAGTAGGCATCAGGATCCCTGTCGAATTATGAGCTGCCACACACAGTTGGCATCCTGGAGTTGCTCCACTGAACAGCAAGCCTTTCACGGGCAGATTTGCTGGCTCATAGCTCCCATCTTTTACTAACCGAGAATCTTTAACCAGTGGCAGTCCTCAAACCAGTTTGCTGCAGAGGAACTTTTAAAAAGCTCAGAAATGACCCGCAGGGTGGGTATTTCTCTTTCATGAGGAAGAAGCAAAGACACACACACCTTCCATATTCCAGGGCTTTGTCCAGGGATTTCATAGCAGTGAATCTCAGATCATGGCTTTCCACATCATCGTAAGAAATGATTTCACCAAAACATTCTGTCGAGCAGCAGGCAGTCCTCCCAACCAAGCAAAGCACAGTGTCCTCATCCCAGGAACATGGAGATTTGTCTTGGTTAAGTAATTAAGAAGCAGCTTAGTGGATGGAAGGCTGACCTTGGTGTAAGAAAGACCTGGTGAAGTTTGAGGCTTCTGACATAAACTAGCTGTAAGACCCAGGCAGCATTCTAAAGTCTTACATAAATTATATAAATTGCATTCAATCAGTCAACAAGCATTTAGTAAGGGCTTACTATGTGCCAGGCACTATGTGCTAAGCACACTAAGAATACAGTGATAGGCAAAAACAGAGTAAAACAAAAACCAGCCCCTGCCCTCAAAGAACTCACATTCTAATGGAAGAGTCAGAGTGGGAGGCAAGAATTTAGGGTTAGGGTTGGGGTCAAATTGTAAATATTTAGTTGCAGAGGAGTAACCATCCCAAGTTCATTGGTGAAGCGACTTTCCATATCAGGAATTCCCTAAGCCAATGAAATCAAAGATATGTGCCCCCCTCATCCTCCCCAGAAAGCAAACAGGATTTGAGTATTATTGATTAGAGCACAATCATATATAAATATATATTTATATATTTATAAATATATATTATAAACACATAGAATATATTATATAATATGTAATATATTTATATATTACATATAATATAATACATATTTATAAATATATATATATCAACCAATGACATTTTGGAGTTGCAAATGGGATCCAGAAGATAAAAAGGGCCCTTGAGTTCTAAGTGACATGTCTGTTTCCCTAACTTTAAGACTAAAACTGACAACTCTGCACACACACACACAGACACACACACACACACACAACTTTTTTTCTCTTATCAAATGGAAAACATACAAGTTTGCAAAGAGTAATCATATTATCCATATAATATGGTCATATTCTGCATCACTATGGGTCTCAATTTAGTATAATATATCCTGACATTAAGAATCATTATTCTCCAGGAACATTTGGCACATCTATGATTTAATTGCTAAAGCACGTTTGCAAGAGACAACCACGTAGACCAATAACATATTGATATTTCTATCATCTTCCTGTAGATCTCTTTGAGAACTCCAGTAAGTGCTTAATTGCAATATTTTCTTATTAGGACTCAAAGTTCTTTGCATAAATCAACTGCTCTAGTCTTCAGAACTAAAGACAAAGTCATGAAGGCTGGTGGAGACATATGTCTCTTTGAGTTAACTTTCTTGGGATTTTGATATTTGGGTTGGAATATTACCCCCCAATGCCTCTGATCTGTATAAAGCTAATTATGTGCTACTATTAAAGCAGATTGCAAGAGACATTGACAGTTGGAAAGGCTTAATGACCAGCTGGATGGGAAAATTTCACATTGTCAAAACGGTAACTCTGCCAGGAGTGTTACATGTTGCTTATTTGCCATCAACAGGACAACCGAAGTCTTGTTTGAAAGGAAACATAACCTGTTGAGGAATCACATTCGGAATTGTAGAAGAGCTCCAAAAGTCAGGTATAGCATTGTCTTCTTTTTACTTTGGAACTCATTCCCCACTGCCCAATTTCACACCCCTCCAATGGGCTCCTGCATCACAATATCTTTATAGAAAATAAATGAATCAGGAAGAATAAAGAATAAAACCATTTCCTACGATAGACTGTACTTAATGACACCAGGAGAAAAATCAAAAGCTTAGGGTCACAGAACCAGAAAACAAAATTGTTGGGCAAAATTGTTCACTTTTCAGTTGGTTGTGTTAGCACTGTATAGACTCCAGTCTAATAGCCTCCATTTAAGGCAAAAAAGTCACACTGGAAGGTTTGTTGCCAGCTAGTTCAAATGTACCAAAAACAATGTCGAAAGGGTCCTTTGCACAAAACTTCAGAATAGTTGTTGTAATTGGTTTTATTTAAAGCAGCATCACGTGATAAAAGCACTACTAGCAGCTTGTCCAAAAGGCTCCTGTTAACGTGCTGAGCACCACAGGCCACCTCTAATAGCCCTAAAGTAAAAAATGATGTTCCTATGCGAGATGTCTTCATGTTAGAGGACAAGGAAAAAAATAAATTGATATGAGTCACAAAGTGATTGTAAAAGACATATAATTGGTTAGGTGACACTTTTGTTCCCCGTACCCCAGTCCTTAAGGAATCAGAAACGCTTTAAGACTTTGTAGCAGGAGCAGAAATGACCCTGAAACTCGAAGACCCAGCCAGTAGAGTGCTATGACATCAGGCTGGAAAGGCTTTGAGTCAAAACCCAGGGGCAGTCTAAATGTCTGTTGCCTGAGGACGAGTCTAAGTATGGTGCCGCTTGCCAACCACCAGGTTGGTCATGGTGGGGATGAATTTTTCCGTCACGGAAACTCTCAAAGGCCATCTTATTGAACTGTGGACATGGCTCAATCTGCAAAAGTATGGATCCTCAAAGTAACGAAGAAAAAAAGAAGTTTATTATCATGTCAAGATGTTTTTAATGACTACAAACAATAATACCTGCTATGTATATGCCACTTTTAAGCTTCTCAGAGCACTCTCAGACCTGTGGAACCTATTTTGTCCTTATAAGAATCCTATGAAGGAAACAGAGCCGGTACAAATTTGGCATTAATTTATTGATTATTAATTTCTCCATTTGACAGAATTTCATAGCTAGTTAATGTCAAAGTCAAGATCAGTCCCCAGGTCTCCTGGTACTCTCCCTGGGCTCTTTACAAGTACAAGTCTCACTATGCTCATTTTACAGATAAATCCCATGAAGCTCATACAATTTAAGTGCCGTGCTCGTAGACACATAACTTGAAAGTGTCAGAGCTTGTGACTTGAACTGTAAGATTGTAGTAGGTTTGTCATGAAATTTTATATTTAGATACACAGTTCAAGATATGGAAAGTGACCAGATGAAGCTGGAAGGAGCACTACATTTAGTCAGAGGGTTTTCATTCATGTCCTAGCTCTGTGTGAACTTGGGCAAGACCCTTCAACAAAGTCAACATCAAACATATAGTAAGTGCCAACAACATGCCAGGTACTACATGTGTTAAACACTGAACATAATACAAAGAAAGGTAAAAAAAAAAGTCTCAGCCCTTAAGGGGGAGAAAACACATAAGCAACTAGGTACAAACAAGATATAAACAGTGATCTCAAAGGAAAGGCACTATCAATACAGGGAAGGAGGAATGTGGGGAGGGAGGCAGGGGACATGAGAAAGGCCTCTTGTAGAAGGTTGGATTCTTTTTCCTGAGACCTGAAGGAAGCCAAGGAAGCCAGGAGATAGAGATTTGGAGGGGAAGAAGTCCAGGTATGGACAGCCAGTGAAAATATACAATGTATTGAACCTAAGTCTTCCTGACGCTAAGCCCAGAATTCTATTCACTATTCCACTGTGCATCTATGTAAAATATATATACATACACACATATACACACATCTGTACATATGTGTATGCCTTACACACCTATACACATGCACATATATCTCTACATATGTTGTATTTATACATACATACACACCTACACTTTGGGGGGAGGGGCCTTAGATTTTCCAAAGAATTTTAATAACCTAGCCAGTCTCTTCTTTCTACAGTGAATTTACTTCCTCTAAGGGAGACTGTTCCGAGCTTGCTTTCTGACCAGGTTCAAGACGTTTCACTACCAGAGTCCAAATGAACAAACATTCTTCATGGGGAAAAAAAAATCACACAAAATGAAGTATCTCCATGCAACCTGACCAAATTGGCTTTTTTGCACCAGCCCAAAGGACAGGTGGTCATATGGACTGAATTAGACAGGCCCGTGACCTTCAAAGTAACTTTTCCTTTTTTATCCTTTTCCTAAATCCCTTAAATTAAGTCCTGTTGTGGGAACTGCCAACTCACATGAAAAAACATTGTTTCTAGCTTAAGGTTTACCAAAGCATGAGTGCGCATTTTATAAATTTGAACTCCTAATCTCATCAAAAATGAAGACCATTTTGAGCCTCCAGATAATGCCTGTCAAAAATAGGAAATCCCAGACTTCCCTTTCTAATAGAAGCCTGCCATTTGGGCAGTTTTTATTTTGGCTTTTTGCCTTGTCTTTCAAATAGAGACAACCATCTGTCTAACTAAGTCTGAAAAAAACTCTTGGCAAATCAAAGATGCTGACATAGAGTATAAGATTCAAGGGAGAAACATTCATTTTAATTAAAGATTGACAGAAGCGGCCAACAGTGGCTGGTGCCATTTTTGAATGTTGCCCAGTCTAGGGGCGACCTTCAGGGCATTCTCCACTAATGATATTGGTGAGGGGAGACTAAGTGAGTTGTTACCCTCCTACTGGGACTAATTTTGAGCCTGACAGCCTTCAGTCCTCATAAAGGAAGAAAAAATGTTGGGTCATGAGAATACGGGTATGAGTCATTGTATCTTCTTTTCTTTCCAATTCTGTGCTCCCTAGTGTAGCAATGGATTGAGTTCTAGGCAACTGAAATTCTTCACAGATCACAAGTGGATAATAGTGATACAGTAACGATAACAGGCTACTCTGTGGAATGTCTCATTCTCCTAAAGAAAGCTGACTTAATTTATAAAAATACAAGTCATTCCCCAGTTGATAAACGGTCAAAGGATATGAACTGGCAATTTTCAGACAAAGAAATCAAAGCTATCTATGGTCATATGAAAAAATGCTCTAAATCACTATTGATTAGAGAAATGCAAATTAAAACAACTCTGAGGTACCACCTCCCACCTATCAGAGTGGCTAACGTGATAAAAAAGGAAAATGTTGGACGTTGGAGGGGATGTGGGAAAACTGGGACACTAATGCACTGTTGGTGGAGTTGTGAACTGATGCAACCATTCTGGAGAGCAATTTGGAACTATGCCCAAAAGGCTATAAAACCGTGCAATCCAGCAATACCACTGCTAGGTCTAGATCTCAAAGATATCCAAAAATAAAGGGAGAAGGATCTATTTGTACAAAAATATTTACAGCAGTCCTTTTTGTGGTGACTAAGAATTGGAAATCGAGGGGATGTCCATCAATTGGGGAATGGCTAAACAAGCTGCGGTACATGTTTGTAATGGAATATTATTGTGCTATAAGAAATGACAAGCAGGATGCTACCAGAAAAACCTGGAAAGACTTGCATGAACTGATGCATAGTGAAGTGAACAGAACCAGGAAAACATTGTACATGGTAACAACAATATTGCACAATGATCAACTGTGAATAACTAGCTCTTCTCAGCAATACAATGATCCAAGACAATCCCAAAAGACTAATGATGAAGCAGTCTATCTACCTGCAGAAAGAGAACTTATATTGATTGAATACAGACTGAAGCATGCTGTTTTTCCTCTTTGTTTCTTTATTGTTTTTCTTTTGAGTCTTCCTGTAAAAAAAAAAATGACTAATATAGACGTTTTATATAACTGCACATGTATAACCTGTATCTGATTGCTTAGTGTCTCAGGGAGGGAGGGGGGGGGATAGAATTTGGAACTCAAAAGTTTAAATAAAAATGTTAAGAAAGTGGAGAAAAAAAGAAAAGTGACTTGATAGAATTACTTATTATGTGGGATAGGGGTTGAAAATAGATGGTTACAATCCATTTAATGAAGTTCTCTTAAAAACCAAGAGCCCATAAAACTTGAAACATAAAATCCCTTTCTGCTAAATCAAATGCTTTTTCACATCCTAGTGTTATAACTACCATCTCCTCTCTTAAAATTTTAAAGAAAAGCAAATCCATTTAAACAACCAGTAACTCTTATGAGGAAGCTATGATTTTTAATAAAACACTGCTAATTTGTATGTAGCACAAGTACACAAAACCTTCTCTGCCCTCCTAGAATTGGCCTGTTTGTACTTATGAATGATGCCAATCAGGTAGCCACACCAAGAATTGTCTTTTAATTTGCCCTAATCAAAATATATCTTCTTTCATTCATTAGGCTGGAGACTGAAATTTTAACCTCAGAATCAGGTTGGGCCTGATTCATTCATCTTCTAAAAATAATCATAATAGTAATAATATAATTAAACATAAAACCTTTTAATTTCATATTTTAGTTCCAGGGGCCTTTGCAAAGAAAACTCCATGATAAGCAAGGCTGAAATTCCTCTTGGAATTTATAGAATATTAGAACAAGAGCGGTCTTAAAGACCGTCTAGTGACTAGATCCTAGTCCAATGCTATAATTGAGGAGATGAGAAAACTGAGACCTAGAGAGGAAAAATGACCAGCCCAAGGACACAAAGCTAATGAGTGGCGAACAGAATTGTGATTCAGTCGGCTCCCAAATATACCCTCAATATGCCAATGTATCAGCAATCTTGCCAGTGTAGCTCACAACCCATCCCTGGATGTCTAGCCAATCAATGCACCTGTCCTCCTTGTACCCCCATAAGCT
The DNA here is from genome assembly GCF_900497805.2 of Vombatus ursinus. NCBI lineage: Eukaryota > Metazoa > Chordata > Mammalia > Diprotodontia > Vombatidae > Vombatus > Vombatus ursinus. The sequence continues at coordinate 3,604,655 of NW_020944355.1, read as the reverse complement.
CTCCAAAGGAGTCTACTCAACACAGTTGGGGTGTTCCTTGCAGTCCTTTGATAGCTCAAGGGACAATCGTGCTATAAAATAGCGATTTAAAAACCTGATTGCTATCAGACACAAAGATGTAAGTGACATAATTTTTAAAATAATCACTAACTCTAAATCCCTTGTCACAAAATAATTTATCCTTGGGAGCTGACATTTGGAGAAGCATTCCCTTTTCTTCCAAAACTCTGCTCAACATTGCATTCTCATTAATCAGTTCCTCCACGGAAAGTCACTCGGAAAGCAAAGGCTGGGCTTTCCAAACCTCTCCATTGAATAGACGTTTCCCTTGATTTTGATATGAAGGTTTGTTTGTGGTCTACTTACAATAAACAGCCTCTAAGATTGATTTAAGCACTCAGCTTCACTTCGATTATTAATTAATCTCAGGAGCCATTTATTGCTTCGTGTACTACAGAGGAATAGAGATCCATCCTTTAATTATTGATTCATCTGACTATGGTTGGCTGGCTGGACTGCTTTTACATATAAACATTTCAGTTCAGCACATTTTAAGTTTACCCTGTCTTTCTTGTCAAAAAGAAAGGTGTGAAAAGCTATCCTTCAAAACTCCAAACTCTGTTTTCCCCGTAGGAAATGGGAACCCAGTGACCAGGCACAAGAAGGTTTCTCTTTTCAGGCTTACAATGGCTCACTCCTCCAGTCTCGGGGCATGGAATGGGCAGATTCATGGGTTTTTGGTTCTCACAACATGGCAAACAGATAGGAAGTAGCTTGACAGGGTGTGGTTTGTTCATAACACATATATTTTTTTCATACCATAGGAATAAAACAACTGCCCTGACAAAGACTGCTGTAATTCCCTTAGAAAGAGAATCTGGGATCTTAGATTTCATGCCACAGGACAACCTAGAGGTCACCCACTTGGATTTAATTAGCACCTCTACTCACATGCCTTCTGAAGGGGACAGAATTGAGGACTTGGAGTCAGGAAGACCTGAGTTGGAGTCCTGCCTCGGCCACCAGCTCTGTGATTTTGGACAAGTCACTTAACCTCTCTCAGCCTCAGTTTCTTCATTTATAAAATGGGGGTAGTAATAACGCCCAGCTGAGTGGGTTTCTGTGAAGGTCAAATGACATAATAATAGATGTAAAACGCTCTGCGTAAAGTGGAATACGTGTTAGTAGTTATTATTAACATCATCATTGTTATATCGAACACTAGTCTCTTTCCCAAGCTTCATTGCTACCTCGTAGATTGTTATAGGGCATTTTAAACTCTATGTTCTATAAACATCTCAAACGCAAACATGTCCAAAGCAGAACTTATCTTTTCCTCAAAATGCACCCCCTTCCAAACTTTCCTGCTTCTGCTGAGGGCACCATCATGCTTCCAGTACCCGGCTAACAAGCACAGGCTCACCCTCGCCTCTCCCTGTGTCTAATTAGTTCCCAAGTTTTGCCAATTCTCCTTCCACGATATCTCTCAAATCCATTTCACAGTCATCACCCCAGTCCAGGCACCTCATCACCTCTTCCCAGGACTAGATCTTTCCAAGCTTCTCTGTATTCATTACACACATCATTTTATACAGCACAGTGATATTCCATCACATTCACGTACCACGATTTGTTTTACCATTCCCCCAATGATGGGCATCTGCTTTGCTATCACAAAATGTGCTGCTATAAATATTTTAGAATACGTGGGAATTTTTTTTCCTGTCAGTGGCTTCTTTGAGGTACAAGCTCAGTAATGGAGTCTCTGGTTCAAATGGTATGGACATTTTGGTCACTTTACTTGCATGATTCCAAATTGCTTTCCAAAATGGTTGCACCATTTCATAGCTCCATGAACAATGCATTACTATGCCCATCATTCCATCATTCCACCAGCAATGTATTAGTGTGCCTATCTCTCCACAACCCCTTCAACACTGATTGTTGCTATTTTTTTCATTTTTTGCCAATTTGCAGGGATGAGGTGAAACTTCAAGGTTTTTTTATTTGAATTTCTGTTATTATTAGTGATTTGGAGCATTTTTTCATGTGGTTATGTATACTTTAGAGTTTTTCTTTTGAGAATTGTTCATATCCTTTGATCATTTTTCTGAGGATGACTATTGGACATATATACATGCATATACATGTACATATACATATACACATACACATACTTACTACAGAGCCACCTGGCTGCCCCTGTATATCTTGGATATGTAGCTAAATTAGAGGTGGGTGAGGCTGGCAGATTAAATCATTTGTTGTTGAAAACTCTCAAGGAATAGACTCAGTTGCCTCATTTAGGATGTGGACTTCACAAGGCAAGGGATTTATTGCACCAGGAATAGGGACCCCAGGTTAGAAGAACCTAAAGTCATTGTTTCCTGTTGCCAAGCAACTTTAATTCTGTCCCCTGAAGCTGGTTGGGTGAAGAGTGTTCCCTGGTGGGAAGAAAATTGGCAATACTGTGGGAAGGAAAGCCAGACTTACAGGAAACAAGGATTATGGGTTGGGCTGGCATGTTTGACAGGGGCTACTTTTGGAAGCTCTCGGCCTATCTCGACTTGGTAGCAAGCCAATCAGAGAAGAGAAAAGCCTATGAAACTAAGAGCAGTCCAAATCTAGAGATGAAAGTCCAAACTCTGCCACTCGTTTTGCCAACCTAAAAAGAAAATCTGGAAAACAAATATATTGTTTGGGGTTTTTGTCCCATGTTGCTATACAAAAAACACCAAATTGTTGTCTTATGATCTATACCAGTATGAGCTCAGTGTGAGTTAAAAACGTTTTGTGGTAGCTAAGAACGTGAATGTAATTTTATGCTGTGTTGAAAGAGCCGCAATGTCCAGAATGAAGATCATTTGAAGGAGTTAGGAATGCTTAACATGTAGATTGGAGACTTGGGATTGAGGAGATATGATGGCTATCTCCAAGTGTTTAAAAGGGAGTCATGGGTAAGAGGGGTTACGCTTGTTCATACAACACAATCCAATAAACATTTATTATGCACCTGTTTTTGTTGTTGTTGTTTAGCCGTTTCAGTTGTGTTTGACTCTTCCTGACCCCATGTGGGGTTTTCTTGGCAAAGATCCTGGACTGGTTTGCCATTTCCTTCTCCAGCTCATTTTACAGATGAGGAAACTGAGGCAAACAGGGTGAAGTGACCTGCCAAGGTCACACAACTAGTAAGTGTCTGAGACTGGATCTGAATTCAGGTTTTCCTGATTCCAAGCCTGGCACTCTATCCACTGTGCCACCTAGCTGCCCTGCACTACCTAAGCACCTACTATGTGCCAAGTACTGCGCTAAATACTGGGGATACAAATTAAAAAAATGTGGTCCTGCCCCCAAGGCACTTACAACCTACTGAGGAAAGACAACACACACAGAAAAGTGCTGAAAAGCAAAGTGGTGGATGGGAGGAAACCAGGGGTTACCTTGTTCACTGGTGTTGAAACCAGGCAGATGGAGAGGAGAGTGAGCTGGAAGCCCAGTTTCTATGTCTAAAAGGAAGGCCCTGGGAGGAGTTTGGTACTCCACCCTCCAGCCTTCCAATCAGAGCAAAAAGGAGTCTGAGGGAGGTGGTATCCAAGGTTCCAGCTAGCAGCATGGTGGTGTGGTGAGAAGAGATGCACTTACCCCAGGAGGGCCATGTTGGCCCCAAAGGGACAGAGGAATAAAAAAGAATGAAAGTTGTAGAGAGCTTTAGGTTTAGCAAGCTCCCTGTAAGCTAAGAGTCATACAGAAGCTGAATGGGTTACCTCAAAAGACAGTGAGTTCTCTTCTAGGAAGTCTTTGAGTAGAGGCCGGAATGTCCACTGGTTGAGGCTACTGTGAAGGGGATTCTTGGTCAGGCACACATTGGGTGAGATGGACACTGAGCTCTCTTCCAACTCCGAGGTTCTATGATTCTGCAACCACATTGATATAAAGACATGGGAAAGGGAACCACCCTTATGGTGCCTAAGTCAACAGGAGCCCATGTGACAATTCAACTATCAAATGTCAGTTTTATCAAACTGGTCTGCTCGCCTAAAAGCTGATGATGGTTCTCCCTGTTTGTAAAGGTTGATGGGGCTAGGCAATGTGACACACCTGTAGTCCCAGCTGCTGGGGAGGCTAATGTTACTAGATCACTCGAATTGGGGAATTCCAAGCTGCAGTAGAGCTAAAGTCAATCACTTGTCTACACTAAGTATGGCCCCACACTCACCTGCCAGGAGGAAAGGGCCACCAGGCTGCCCAAGGAAAAGAGAGCCAGCTCAGTTTAGAAAAAAATGAGGCAGGTTAAAGTTTGGGGGCCAATCAGTATTGGGAAGTGCAGTGGCCTGGGAAAGGCCACTCAAGTTCTAGTGGGGGCGAGATAAGGAGACCTAGTCTCAAAAAAAAAAAAAGATTAATAGAAAGTTTATATATGCCACTCTTCATTTATGTAATACTTTTATTTCTCAAGGTTCTTATCTAATTCTTACAACATCCCTATACTGACTCAATTTAGAATTATCTGCTTTAAAGGAAGGGAGAGAACAGGTATGGACCATCCCAAAAGACAGATAATAAGAAAAGACATGCTTGATTCGGACATATGCGTTCTCACTACCATTCAAATGTGAGTGTGTTACATATTTGGGGAATTCCCAACACTTTCAAGAAATTAGCGGAGTCACATGACGATCTTACTCAAGAGAAGTTTAAAAGCAGAACAATTTCTCTGTTCTTCTTGGTTCAACTGGTTCCTGCTCCCCACCCACCCTTACTGAGAATAGGCAATAGCACCTCTCAGACTCAAATCACTCAGGCTCCCCTCTTCCTAACTCAAACTTTTCCTAAAGTGAAGAACACTTAAGTTTTGTGGTTTAAAAGGACTTTTCTAATGCGTTGAAATTCATACATTTTTGGTAGTGGAAAGAACCTTAGGGATCCCCTATTCCAAATTCTGTATTTTGCTGATGAGAAATTGAACAGGCTGCATGCTAAATAAGAATAAATGGAGATTCTGTCAAGCCTCTTGTTACCATCTTGCAATTGCACACCCCCTTCTATTACCATCTTAGTGATATAACAAAGAACTTAAAAGAAGAGTTGCAAGATAAACCCAAGTATGAATAATCAGCAAGCATGGGGCCAGCCTCATATGTCAGCAGAGGAAGAGCCTACAGCTTACAAGTTAGAAAGTTTCTTTTGCCCCAAATATTTCTTCCATTCAGGTGCTACAACGTTGAAAATGCCAAAACTAAAAACTTACTCCTTTGGGATCTTTCCCATGCCATCTTTAAGTATTCCTGGGAAAGGTTAGACATTAATCTATCCTAAGATGGTTCGTGATTATATCCAAGTTGGAGGCCTAGGGCAGTGAGAAAGTATGAGAGATGCCAGGTGCAGAGGAGAGAGGAGGAGAGGTTGAAAAGGGAACAGGGGATCAGAAAGGGAGGAGGGCCACTTAAGACAAACCAGGATACTTCAAGATTTAGCTGAGGGCTGGTCCTGCACCTGCAGATAATCAAGAGTTGATTGTATGGGTTTGGATTCTTACCATAAGCAAATGGGCTGATGCAAATAGCCAAATGGAGAGGTGGGAAGTGGATTTGTATGCAGAGTCAGGCAGGAGTCTAACTTTAAATTGAGATTTCATGGACAGAAAAATCAGATACCCAAGTGCTTCCATAAGGGTTGCAAGTCCATAATTAGGCATACTTGTACAATTAGATTTGGCACCTCCTGTCCATGTGAAAAGGGACGATCGAGGTGAAGAAAACAGAAATGTAACATAGAGGAATGCAACTGGTGCCCATGCCAACGAGCCCTCACCAGGCTCTCTCATCTAGTCTGGACTGCAATCTGTCCCAGAACCCAGTGCAATGGCAGCTGGGAATAGAAAGAGGATAGAATAGAGCATGTCTGATAATTACCATCCCTTCTCTCTGTCACATTATTGGGAGCATGAGGCTACCTGAGAGGGTGAGCCTTTGGGAATCAGCACTGTTAGACCTTGGCACACCCCCTTCTATTACAGTGAGCTGTTTGGGCAAAATAAGTCCCATGGGATTGTTTATGTTTACCTTCTATGGGGAGTCCAAATCATGGAATGGTGTGACAAGTCTTGGGGGCACTGTGTAATACCTTATGGGAAAGAAGGGCTCATCTTAAATGTTACCCAAATGCCAACCTTAGGTTCAGTCCTTTTCCAAGGGGATCTTCTCTGCTATTTGAGTCTTCTGTGTTTTCTGTCTATTAATGGGTTCCTGTGAGTTTTTGTGTCTTCTCACTTCCTTCAGGGTGAAATAAAGGCTGTAATGGGAAAGGGGGGGGGGTAAAGATGGAGAAGAGAGAGATGCAGAAGAGACCTGGCACTATAGAACTAAGGACCAGTTTATATTTTTTTCTTGGATTCACAACTTGCCCTGGCCAAAGAATTTATCACAAAGGAGCTTACTGCTAAGGGGCCTGATCTAGGTTTCTTCAGTTCATCCTCTACTCAGCTATCAAAGTGACCTTTCTAAAGAGCAAGTCTGACCATGTCACCCCCCCCAACCCTACAAACTTCAGTGGCTCCCTATTACCTTCAGGATAAAATATAAAATCCACCATTTGACTTTTAAGCCTCATTATAGCCTGGCCCTTTTCTGTTTTTCTAGTCTTTCTACACCTTGCTTCCTGGATCCAATGCCTGTGGGCTCCTTTCTGTTCCTTCCACAAGACCCTCCTTCTCCCTACTCTGAGCTTTTTCCATTCCTGGAATGCTCTTCCTCCTTATCTACCTTCTGCTTCCCTGAAGTCTCAGCTAAAATCTCACTTTCTCCAAGACCCCTTTTCCCAGTCCCCCTTAAGGCTAGTGTCTTCCTGCTGACATTACCTCTAATATATCCTGTCTAGACCCTGTTTGTACATGGTTGCTTGCATGTTGTCTCCTCTATTAGACTGGGAGCCCCTTGAGGGCAGGGACTGTTTTTGCCTTCTTTGTATCCCTATCTATGTAAACCACTTGTCTTTGGAAAGGAGACCTAGTCTGTTGCTGGCATCAGACTTGAAGTCCTTCTAGGATTGTACAATCCTCCTGAGTTCGCTCTCTTCTGGCTTAGGCCTGAAAAACCCAGACTCGTTTTCCTATCCTGATGACACCACCCTGGAGTTAGGCTTAGCAAAGGAACCTCAGCTGCAGCTATATTCATTGATTTGCCTGATTATTTATATAAAAACTGGTCAAATAATTAGGAAGTGCTCAACTTTTTTAACCACTGCAGGCCCATGGGAAATTTCTATCTGTCATTTCTGGAGGTGTAAAGATTTGCTATAACAAACCAACTACAAGAAAAAAAACGTGCAAGGATATTTTGCCCACCGCACTGTCCATATACAATCACACGGGACTAAAGGGTCTATCCCCCTTCCATAACCAAGTCCTAATTGTACACGACTGCGTAATCTACTTTCATGTGATCTCCTGGGAAAGACACCCCCACTTTCAATTATGTTTGTTTCAATTCATTTGGAACTAATCCATTTGAGTTGGTCTGATCAAGAAATAGTACAGTGGCAAACCATGAAGGAAAACGACTTATATATTCTGAAGGAAAAAAAATGCTTTCTGAAACACAAAGCATATTTCTCCAAAAGTTAAATTTTTTTTAGAATTTATCAATATTTACCAAAGATCAACTGGTTGTTTCTTTCAGCTCTAATTGGTTTTTAAAGAAATGTAGCCGTGGGAAAAAAAATATTGCTATGAAAGGTCGTTTTTGTCGCCTTATATTTAAGATACAACAGTTGAGTTCTACCCTACAAATGTCATATTACCCTAAGGCTCCAAATAGCAGGGGTAAACTCCCCTCCCAAACAAAATACTATATCCCTCCCTCTCTGTGTAAATTAGGGATGGGGAGTTTCTTGAAGTGCATGAAGGTTAAATGACTTGCTCAGACAGAGCTAACATCAGAGGTGGCATATAAACCCAGGTCTTCCTTACCCAAGGCCAGCATTCAATCTATGACTCCACATTTCCTCTTGCTCTACTGAACACTATTATCCAATTTGTTCATTTATTCAACCAACCTTATTAAGCATTTGAGCTTAAAACACTATACTAGGTACTTTCCTTTCTTAAAAAGATTGAAAAAGAAAAAGAAAGATTTCTCATCTTTAGGAACTTAGAATCGAATTGGCAAGATAAGTCATGTACAGAGATAAATGTAAAACAGATTGGAATTTGTTAAATCCTCAAGAGTGCAAAATGATATTAGATCAGATGAAGACAAAATCATAATTTACGCCACACAGCATTTTCATGTAGATTATTTCATTTCTTCTTACAACAACCTGTGAAGTAAAACTTCTTTTATTATCCCCACTTAACAGTTGAGAAAACTGAGGTCCAGAGACATGAAGTGACACGTCCAAGGTCACAGAGCCCTTTGGACTATACTGTCCTACTATGAATTGCAAACAGTTAAACTCTGGTATATTCCAAGACCTTGTTGACCGCAACTGTCCTCTCTCAATGCAATCACTTTCCTGTCACTGGAGCACGATTGTAGGACGGGTCTTCCCCCTTCCCCCCCCCAACCCGATTCCCACTCAATCACTCCATTGTCTATGTGCGCTGAATTTTTCAAATTGCTCATTAATGAGAAAATGAGGCTTGGTTCCATGATGTTGCATACTAAGTGTGAATCCAAGCTCATTCAGATAAATAAGTCTCCTTTCTGTTATTGTTCATACTGCCTGAAATTGGCCCTGATAGAAAGGAATCTTTCCACAGACAAATTCCAGCCTTACATCATATATATATATATATATATATATACATCCATCTAATTGGTGCAAACCTGCTTGGCTATTTCTTGTGGCTATTTCTGCAGATGCCTGACATGGGCTAGCATACTTGGGGATTAAATGATAAAGGAATGATTTGACAAAAAAATAAACCAGTCTTTATGGAAATGAGTGGCTGTTTCTTAGTAGAACTATTCATTGTTCCAGGAAGGACTACATTAGAACAACTGTCTCAAACTGGAACTGATACACCAGAGATTCTTGATCTGTACTCTTTCTTGCTCAGACTAAATCTGGAGGATTGTGTTCAGGTCTGGGCTCTATCATTTAGGAAGAACACTGATAAACTGAAAAACATCCAGAGGTCTACCAGGGCCTCATGGCCTTGCCCTCTGAGAATGGGTTGAAAGAAATGGAATGTTCAGCCTGGGGAAGAAAAGGTGCTGGAGGAACGTGGCAGCTGTCTTCCAGTCCTTGAAATATTATTATGTAAAAGAGTGATTAGGCTTGTTCTGGGTGTAAACTGCAATGAGCTAAAATTTAAGCTTGATATAAAGTAAAACTTTCTAACAATTAGAGCTTTCAGAAAGTGAAATGGGCTGCTTGAATACACAATAAGTTTTCTCCTCACTGGGGTCTTTAAGCAAAGGCTGGATGATTACTTGTCAAGTACATTGTAGGGGAAATTCCTTTGGGAGTAGGAGATGGGTTGAACTTGATGACCACTGAAGGCTCTCCCAGCTCTGAATTTCTGTGATTCTCATTCTATAGTGCTATGCTAATGGAAATTTCCAAAGTGGCCCGGGGGGTTGTTGAATGGAATAATGTATAATTTTTGCACTTTCTACTAGGGGGCTCAGATGAGCATAAGGAAAGGAATAAGGGGAAGAAGCAGTAAAAACGTCCTCATAGATTCATATCCTGAGAATTTACCCAGCTTAGGAACAACAACTGTTTTACACAGGTTAGGTTGGTTTTCCTTTAAGGGTGAGGCCTTGTTGGGATTGTCATTGTTTGGGCTTCCATGTCATCTGAGGCACAGAATTGACCTCAGAGGTTTTAACAGAATTCTCACTAGCCTGCAAAAACCCCTTTCTGACCAAGTGTGGCTGGTTGCCAAGGTGACTGTGAAACACAAAGGTGAGTAGCATTTTATTTAAATTGGGATAGTTTTTAACTTTAGGAATTGTATAGTTTTTCATCATTCTAAACTGGTTTTTTAAATTTTTATATTTCTAATTACATGTAAAAAATTTTAACATTTATTTTTTAAAATTTTGAGTTCCAAATTTTCTCCCTCCCTCCCCTCCTCACTCCAACTTGAAAAGGCAATTTGATATAAATTATACGTGTGTAGTCATGTGAAACACTTCCATATTAGCCATTCTGTGAAAGAAAACACAGACCAAAAAAAAAAAACAAAAAACAAAAAACTCCAAGGGAAATAAAGAAGTTTAAAAAAAGTAGGGTTCAAGCTGCATTCAGACTCCATCAGTTCCTTCTCTGGAGATGGATGGCATTTCTCATCATAAGTCCTTCAGAATTGTCTTGGATCATTGTATTGCTGGAACTAGCTGAGTTATTCACAGCTGATCATTGTGCAATGTTACTGTTACAGTACACAGTGTTCTCCTGGTTCTGCTCACTCTACTTTTCATCAGTTCTTATATGTCCTCCTAGGTTTTTCTGAAGCCATCCTCCTCATTATTTCTTCTAGCACAATAGTATTCCATCACAATCAAACACCACAACTTGTTCACCCATTTCCCAACTGATGGTCAATCCCTCAATTTCCAATTCTTTGCCAGCCCAAATAGGGCTGCTATAAATATTTTTGCACATATAGGTCCTTTTCCTTTTAAAAATTTTTTTTCTTTGGGAATACAGACCTAGTAGTGGTATTACTGGGTCAAAAAATAGTCACAGTTTTATAGCCCTTTGGGTATAGTTCCAAATAGTTCTCCAGAAAGGTTGGATCAGTTCACAACTCTACCAACAATGCATTAGTGTCCCAATTTTTCCACATTCCCTCCAACATTTGTCATTTTCCTTAGTAAAGTTGTTTTGATTGCATTTTATGGTCCACAAGTGTCTAACTGTATTCTAATCCCAAGCCTGAATCACTGGACTGACTGGCCTGAGTTAGGCCTGTCCCAGAATACTATCCAAATTCATTCCCAGACCCCGAAGGGCATATGTAAATGTTTAATGAAAGAGCAGATTGAAGATAAAATCAGTTCCCTGTTCCTCCATCTGGAGGTGGCTAATCCAGGTTGTGGAAGATAAGACCAGGTATTGAGCTCCACTCCCTACATGTATGGTCCTGGTTAACACACTGTCTTATCTTTAGTACTCCTGGGGTCCATTCTGTTGCACAGATGAAAACATTAGCTTGAAAAAGTCAATATGGTGCTTTGGGCTATCTTAGCAACACAATCTAGTCAATCAAATGTACCATTTAAGCAGAGCAGAAAATATTTTTTGATTGAAAATACATACAGCAGGGAAAAAACAACACAGTACAGTTGGAAAGGCTTAACTTGGGTAAACTTCACTCCAGTGAGGAAATAAAACAGATAATGACCTTGTTTTGTACCATCCTAAGCACCAATGAGGCTAATTCTAGCAAAGGTTGGATTTTTTTTTTCCAAGTGCACATTTTCTGAATTGAATGTTACATCCATAATTTCTTCAAAGTGAGTAACTCCCAATGTGGGAACACCAAAAAACAAAAACAAACAAAAATTAACAAAAAAACCCCACTTAATTTTGGCAGTTACACAGTGGTGTGGGTAACATAAACTAAATATATTCTCCATAGATAATACATACAGACATAAATGACCTAAGGTCACCAGTTGACTGGAGGCCACAGCCTCCTAACTGGACTCCTGGCTTTCAATCCCTCCCCTGCATAACACTTTGACAATAAACTTCTTAAAGTATAAGTCTGGGTATGTCATGCATCTGCTCAAGAAGCTTCACTGGCACCCTATTGCCTCTAGAATAACATAATGTATCATCTTAGCATTTAAAGCTCCTGACAATTTGGTTCCTGCCTAATGGAACTTTACATCTCTTCAGGGACTCTGTGTTCTAGCCAAACTGGCCCATTTACTGTTCTCCCAACTCAGCACTCTTCTTTCATCTCCATGTCTTTGCACAGGTCATGCCCCATGCCTGTAACGCCCTTCCTTCTTACCTCTGTCTCTTAGATTCCCTAAGCTTCCTTCAAGGCCGCACTCAGGTGAAAACTCCAAAAGGAATCTTTTCCTGATACTCTTAGTTGTTAGCACTTTCCCCCTCTTCCTCAAATTAACCAAATTAATTATTTCCAAGTTGCATCTCCCCCTCCTCAAGCCAAGAATGTAAGCTCCTTGAGGACAGGACAGGGACTGGTTAGTTTGTTCGTTTTGTATCCCCAGTACCCAGCAGAGCGACTTCCACATCACTGTTGTTGTTGAGCCATTTCAGTCATGACTATCTCTCCATTACCCCATTTGGGGTTTTCATGGCAAAGATCCTTCTCCGTCTTGTTTTACAGATGGGGAACTGAGGCAAACGAGGTTAAGTGACTTGCCCAGGGTCACACAGCATGGACATGTTTAAGTTCACATTTAAACTCAGGTCCTTCTGACTCCAGAGCTGGCGCTCTATCCACTGTGCCACCTAGCTGCCCAACTTGCACACAGTAGGCACTTAATAAATTTCTGTTGCAGTGGATTGGATAAGACAAATTTCCATATAAATTGATAATTAGGAGTCCAGAAGAGGTCATCAAACATATGAGCTTTCTTGCTCTAAGGAACACTGGAGAGCCAATGCTTAGGACAGGAGATGAACCTTTGCATAAAGAGATTCAGCAGCCACTTGAAACTTTCCCTTACACAAAGGATGGGGAAATAATTCACAGAGCAGAATCTTTGGGTTGACTTTATTTTCTCCTGACAAATAATAGTAAAAAATGAAATTGTGCCTTTAAAAACGGAGGTTCTGTGTGCCGGCTTTAGATAAAATCATGATAGAAAATGGAAGGGATTAAGGTCAGCTAATGGTTTCTGCCTTTCAAACAAAGAATTCTAATCTTAAAATTACTAGGTTCCAGCCAGAAAAGCTCCATTATGTAAGTGGAAAGGAAAATCAAATGGAGAGCAGCCATGCTGGCGTAGGTCGAAAAATGCTGAAGATTCCAACCTTTAAACAAAGCGGAAAACAAGCTTGCCTGTAAATGGTCCTGCTAATCTGACAATCACCATCCGGAGGGAAGAAGAAACATTGCTTGACCCTTGTATAATTTATTGGATTTTTGTAAAACAAACTTACATTGCCTTTAAATTAAGCTCTAATGTAATTTAGTGCCCCCACATTCCAGCAATGGCTCTTTATCCTTCACAGAAGTCCCCAAAGAGGAGCCTGAATGAATACTTGCTCTTAATGCTGAGAACAATGATTTTCAATTTTCTTCTTTTCTCCTTTTTCTTACTGGGATAATCATCCATCACTGTGCCATTGATAAATCATCAGAAATTATTAAACTAGTAAACAAAAGTAGAATTCCAATTGTAAAAGTCAAGTTCAAGTGCCCGAGTTTGAAGTTTACAAAGTACCTTCCTATAACTCGTTCTCTCTGGGTCTAAATTAGCATACAGCCGCTATTCTAGTTGACTGTTCAGGAAGCAATGGGTTTTGTTCTTAATGGCTAATACGAGGCAATGTTCCTTATTCTTATTGGTCTTAATGTTCCAAGTCTGTCTACCCAAAATTTCCCCCTCTCTACCATAGATTGTCAAGTCAACAAGCATTTATTAAGTGCCTACTATGTACCAGGCACTGTGTTAAGAGCTAAGGATACAAAGAAAGGCAAAAAAAAAAAATCTCAAGGAACTCACACTCTAATGGGAAAGATAACCTACAAACAACTGTTTGAAAACAAGATACATATTGGATCCATTGTAAGTAATCTCAGATGGAAGGCACTAGAATTAAGAGGGCCAGTCAGTGAAAATGTAGAGGTGGGAGATGGAGAGTTTTGTGGGAAGACGGGGCCAGTGGTACTCTAACTCAGAGTATGTAGAAGGAATAAAAACTTCAGACTGCAAAGGTGGACTTACACTAAGGTACTGGCAGGGTCAGAGGAGAGAAACAGGGCCATAAATGAGAGATGGTATGAAGGTAGAAGTGATAGAACTTGGAAACACATGGGATATGGAGGTGGGAGTGCAAAGGAAGTGAGAGAGATTAGGGAGTCAAAGACAATGACATCTAGGTTGCAATGCCTCAATGATTGGGAGCGTGGTGGTGCACTCAACAATGGAAGGGGGTGCACCTAGGTGGCACAGTGAATAGACCACAGGCCCTGGTGTCAGGAGGACCTGAGTTCAAATCTGGCCTCAGGCACTTACAAGCTGTGTGACCCTGGGCAAGTCACTTAACCCTTATTGCCTCAAAAAACAAACAAACAAAAATAAAACAGTAAAAGGGAAGTTAAGAAGAGAGGAATGTTTTTGGGGAAGGATACTGAGTTCAGTTCAGTGTCTATAGAATATCTAACTTGAGATGGCCAATAGGCAGATAGAGATATAAGACTAGAGGTCAGAAAAGAGGTTAGGGCTGCATAATAAGATCTGAGAATCCTCTGCATAGAGATTTTCATTGAATTCATGGGAGCTGATAATATCATTCAGGCAAGATCACACAGTGGGAGAAGAGAAGAGAGAGCAGGCCACTACTCTATGGGACACCATGGTTGGCAGGTGGGACTTGAATAAAGAGCCAGCAAAGGAGACTGAGGAGCAGTCAGACAGGCAGAAGACTCAAGGGAGAACAGTGCTGTGAAAACCTCCAGCTCATCATTTGTCTTCTGTGAAACTTTCATAGGCTTTCTGGGGTACTTTACAATATATGGCTTCAGATTTAGGGAAATAAGTGATGTAGGTAAAAGAATTTCAACTTAGAGAATAATTCTCCAAACGAATACTTCTCACTGTTTAAGGAGTAAGAAAGCATGTAGCAAATGCCTTCTTCATTTCAACAAGTATTTGTTCAGCATGGATTAGGTACCAAGCATTAAGTTATGTGATGAGGACGCCAAGACACAAATAAGCCAATCCCAAGCCCACGTGAGCTTACACAGGTGACAGCCAGTGCAACAGCACAGAGAGGGGGAATGGGAACATCCTGGGTGCAGAACAGCATTTACTGAATGGGGCCGGCGGGAGGTGTGTGACATGGTCAGATCTCCGGTTTAGGGATCTCACTTTGCCAGCTATGTGGAGGTTAGCTGGAACGGGAAGACACTTGAGACATCAAGTCTAATAGGCTGTTATTACAATAGCCAAAGAAAAGGTGATGAGGTCCTGAACTGGAGTGATGGTTGTGTGAGTGGAGAAAAGGAGAGATAAGCAAGAGAGATTGTTTAAAAAAGAAATGACAAGATTTGGCAACTAATTAGATATGTGGGGTAAGAATGGGAGCTTGAGGATGGGAGATGAAGGCCTGGGTGACTAGAAGGATAATGTTATCCTTGATTTCTAGAAATAGGGAAGTTCAGAAGAGAACCAGATTTGAGGCAGGAGGGGATGGGGGAGGGGAGAGAGTGGAAATCAGTTCTGTCTTGGACTTATTGAGTTTGAGATGCCTACAGGATATCCAGTTTGAAATGTGCAGTAGAATGAGAGGAGGGGATGTGGGGGCACCCAGGATGAACAGCTTTTACAAGGAATTCAGTTAATAAGGGGAAGAAAGAAATAGGACAATAGCTAGCATGGTAGGATCTAGTGAAGGCTATTAAGGATGCAGGAGATGTGGACATGTTTTATACAGCAGTGAAGGAATCAATAGATATGGAGACATTGAATATTAAAGAGACTGGGGCCATCCTGCTGGATAAAAAGACCAGGGAGCAGAGGATCAAGGATAAATGAAGAAGGGTTGGCCTTGGAAGGTCAAAGGGCCACTCTTCATGTAAGACTGGAGTGAAGGAAGAGATAGGTAGGGGGAGGTGATGTCAGAGGAAGCTCTTGGTAAATGCCCTCCATTTTTTGAGTAAGGCCTGACACCAAATTCCTCTACTGAGAGAGTAGGGAAAGGCAGTGAGATGGGAGGCTTGAGGACAGAAGAGAGGGTTTAGCATAGCTGACCTTGTGAGTGAGTTAGGGAATTGACTGAGGAGGAGAAGGTTTGCTTGATGCACTGAAGGCCCAGCTAAGATTAAACAGCGTTGATAGGCCACGGCCACGGGCAGCCCGTGAATGGCCGTGAAGGAGGCAAACCAAAGAATAAGCTAGGCTGACGTCTGGCAAAGACAGATCAATAACAGTACAAGAGGAGAAGGGAGTCAGGATTCTAATAGTGTGTATTTGAGCTTAGGCTGAGATTGGGATGAAAGGAGAGTATAGCTAGAGCAAGGATGAGGGCCAGGAAACCACTGTGGAGTAGAGGAATCAGGGGTCATGGTGAGGAAAGTGTCATTTCAGGAAGAGTAAAGAATAGAGACTGATGGAAAGATAAAACCTTACAGTCAGAAAAAGGAGTTTCAGAACTCTTGAACATGGAAATGGAACATTTGTGGGTTCTTGCGAGATCAAGGGCATGCCCAAGCAGACCTGGAAAGTTTGAAGGGAACAGCAACATGGATGTTGAAGAATCCACTCCAGAGGCGACAACAGCTGGATATTTTAATCTAGAACCTCTGGTTCCAGATCTAGTAATCCTTCCACTGTACCATATTGCCTCTGGGGATGAGGGGAGTGATTTGCTCAAAGTCACACAATTCAGTCAATGACTGAGCAGGACTGGAACCCCGGTCTTTTGACTCTTAGTTTAGTACTGGGTAAATGCAGGTTTATTTTTCACAATTTTTCGGAATTCCTTTATTTAATTGACACTCCATGACAGCATGAACTCTTTATAATGTTCAGTAAGTTGCCACAACATTGTTGCTTTGGATACATGACAAACAGAAGCTGTTTCAGGTTCCAGACTTGGCCAGCAGTCAGTGTCACTGGTAAGGTCTGTTATAGTCAATTTAAATGGATAAATTTTCATCATCATCCCTGCAGAGCTCCCGGGACTTCAAAGACTATGTTCTTCCACAGGAAACTCCACATGGAGTTGAAGACAGACAACAGTTTGGAGAAGCATTGCTTTGAAATTGAACTAATTATTAAAGTTTCAAAATGTCACGCTGATTATGCACAGTAGAAAATTTTAATTTTGATGGCCTGGTGTGCTCGGAATATTTCAGTTGACTCCTAATGTTTATCATTGCCATCAAAGATGCAGATATCTTTATTTCAGTAAACAGCTTGACACAATCCTCTTCCTTCAGCTGAATATGTATAATCTCCTGTCATTTTTCTGTATGATATAGTAATGGTGTCCTGCTACTTCAGGCGGGCAGTTTGGATGATTTAGAAGTTTTCTCCTCTTAAATATTTTTCTTGTAATTAGGGCCCACTGCCTGGAGGAGGTGATAGGTGCCTCATTCACACAGTCCAAAGTACAAGGCATAGTTGCCTAAGATCAAAATTTTAACCCAAAGTTTTCAAGCTTTTAGTTATCTCAAAAATAAAATCCCAAACCTCGCTATTAACCAGTAAAATATAGTGGTAACTTTTTGCCCATTATTGCTATCTATGGGTTTCCTCATGCCTAGCTAATTCTTGGTCCTGGCCCCTCCTAGTGAGCTGTGTTCCATTAAGGCCCATGCCCTAGTGGGACCAGGTGATACAGAAGGAATTCCCCACAGCCTCCGCTCCCTCTTCCCAGCACTCCTCCTCCTATACTTTTACAAAGCCATTGTGGGGATAGCAAACAGAGAACTGGTCTGGGAGCCAGGAAGCCTTGCGTCCAAGTCATGCTGTGGATCTATCTTGCCTGCATGAACCTGGGCAGGAGCTTCTCAGGGCTCTAGGCAACTTTCTGAGACTGGATTTCAGAGAAGATGTCAATCTTCTTGTGTCCAAACTATGATCAGCTATCACTCTGTTCTGTACGAAGGATGAAACAGTCTCTCTCCCATCAGCTCTCTAGTGGTTTTTCTCTCTGTTGGAAAAAGATAGGATAGGCTCTCTGGCTAGAGGTGGGTAGTGCAATGAGGGCTGACAAGAGAGGAAAAGCCAGGCTGTTCAATTCTTGTTTTGCTTCTATTCTCTCTGACAGGGAGATTGACATTTGGACTGAAAAGGACAGAACAAAAAAATGGCTAATAAGAAGTTGATCCCTAAGATAGATGAGAAGTTAATAAGAGGGCATCAAGCTACTCTTGAAGAATTCAAGTCACTTGACCCAGATGAATTAAGCCACTGTCAGTGGTGTTAGAAAGACACTGGAGAACGGGCAAAGTACAACAGGATTGGGGAAGGGTGAATGTCATCCAGATAGTCGCCAAAGGGAAGAACAGAGTCTCCAGACTTTAAAGACTGGGGAGATTGACTTCAATTCTTGGCAGAATTCTAGAACACATCATTAAAGAGATGGTTAGGGAAGAGCTGGAAAAAGAAAGGGAGATAACAAAGAACTTGGATGGTTTCAGCAAGAACAGGATATGACAAAGGAACGTGATTCCCTTTTCTCACAGGGTTCTGAAGCTGACACATCAGAGAAATGTAGTTTACCTAGATGTTACCCAAGCTTTTGATGAGGCATCTCATGCAATTATTGTGGAAAAGATGATGAGATGTGAACCAGATAAGCAGACAGTTAGATGGCTTCCGAACTGATTGAATAGCCAGCTTCAAAGAGTACCACCAATGCCTCAGTGTCAATTCTGAAAGACGTGAAGTGCCCCAAGGACCCATGCTTGGCCTGGCACAGTTTAACAATGACTAGATAAAGGCATAGAGAACATCTTCTCTATGGACTAGGGGTCAAACAAGGTGAAATTTAATGAACATAAATGCAATGTCTTACATTAAAGTTAAAAATACAGTTGATGTCACAAGTATAAGATGGAGGAGGCATGACTCAAAAGCTGATGGTCTGAATGAAGATCCAGGGGCTTTAGTGGACTGAAAACTCAGTATAAGTCTGTCACTTGGCACCCTAAAAAAAAATCTAATTAGATCTTGGGATGCATTAACAGGTTAATGAGCTTCCAGGAAGAAGGTAATAAGAGTCCCCCTGCCCTTTATCCTGGTTGGACCGTATCTAGACTTGTGTGTTCAGTTCTAGGCAACAGTTTAAGAAGGACGTTGGTAAGGTGGAAAGAGATGAGATCACAGTAAGTGCAAAGGGGAAGAAGGGCTCTGAGTCCACGCCATATGAAGACTGGCTGAAAAAAAGCAGAAATGTTTAGTCTGGAGAAGAGAAGGCTCAGGGCACGTGAGACCTTTCCTCCCCCCACCTCCCCCATCTCCCCTACAGTACTTGAAAGACGGTCAAGTAGAAGAGATTTGGCCACAGAGGGCAAAACTAGGAATAATGAATGAGTTAACAATGGGACCAACTGAGATTATGTGTAAGGAAAAGCAGACCAAAGGAGCGCTCCAGAAATGGAAATTGGCAAGCAGTAGCCTCACGACCTCTAACTAGTTATGTTGTCATGGGCATTCTTTTTTTCTGGTACGGATTGGATGAGAAGCCTCCCAAGAACCTTTGCAATTCTGAAAACCTTAGATTCTGATTTCTTCACACTGTCCAAAGCACAGCCTTTTTGGTATTGGAATTCTAATGTCTTCATTTTTAAGGCAACTGAAGGGGGAAAAAAAAGCAACCTTTTAGCTCTGTCACATCTGTATATACTGTGATTCAGCATGATATAGTGCCAGAGTTCTGGGTTTGGCTCGGTAACCTTGGCTAAGTCACTCCTTTCTTTGCATGTCAGTTTTCTGCTCTGCAAAATGAAGAGGTGGGACCTCTCATGCCTCTTCTAGCTCCTGGATTCTATGCTTCTCCCTGGTCTGAGCTATTTTGCAGAGGCTAAATCATCAGCAATGTTCCTTTGTCTAGATTCCAGTCTTCAATCTTGTTGAATAACCATGGTGGGCCCTAATTATGCCTTGTTCCCTATTCCATCCCTTTGGTATGCACAAATTCGCCCACTTTCTTTGAGAGTACAGTAATTGCATACTGATTCACATTGTCAGTACCTTTCAGAACCAACAGCTCCATCTGAAAATTGAATTTCAGACAAGACTCCTGTTGATTTCCATCAGAGTTGCACAAGAGAAATGATGGCTGAGATATGGTCCTAATTAGTAAACAATTCCAACTAGCTGCTCTCTAGTTATGTTACTGTTGAATTCTACCCAGCAGTCTCGGAAGAAATTAATTTCATCTTTTGGGTTATGCTGAATGTCAACTGGTAATATTTAACAAGCACGGGGACTTTAAAAGAGCTTTCAGGGGCAAAATCAGAGTTTTTCATGGTGGAGTTTTGCTTTTTCCTTTTATGGGAAACAAAGCAGAAAGAATTGGTGAGGTGGGCTTTAAGATTCTCAGAGAAAATTGCTTAGGAATTTTAAATAAAATATTCCCTAAACTATTCTAAGGGAACACGAGACAGCAGAAAGGGCGCCGGACCCCGGATCAGAAGGCCTGGGTTCCCCATTTCCTAGCTAGGTGACTGTCAGAGGCCCACAACCATGGGAGTAGAAGGAACCACTCAGATGTTGGCAGGTTGTTCACCTTGTGTCACAGATTTTGGATGGGCTTTGTTCCCAAGATCTCAGGCAGCTTGGAAGCATGTCCTGGAACACAAGACTTCCCCAGGGACATGTACAACACAAGGGAAGCCAAATGCAAACACACAGATTAAGCCATCCAAGAACATGGCTCCCTACACACCCCCCACTGCTTCTCTGCAAAGATGTCACACACCTCACTCTCCCCCTTTCCTTTCTTGGAAAACAATCAGCTCTGTAATGGCAGTATAATGGCCCAGTCTTTAAATGCCATCAAAGAAGCCTTTCTTCTCCCAGATTTCATGTGTTGACTATACCTAGCTCCAATGTGAGAGAGATACTCAGAACAACTGAGGCAGCTTCTGATTTTCTGCAGCTGTTACCCCATCTTCCTAAGGGGGGTAGGAGTGACCTTGGCTACTTCCCCTCAGTGTCCTTACCTGTATAACGGGCAACATGACATCTGCAATAGCTTCTTCTCAGAGCCATAGGGATGAGCAAATGAGAGTGTACATAGATAGCAAAGGATAGGAAACTACATAAAGCTGTAAGCTATTATGATTAATAACTTACAAGGAAGGTAACATATTTGGGTGACGATAAGATAGCCAAACAGAACCTTCCCTCAGTGCATTGGTTTTATTTTCCTCCCTCACCATCCGTTATCCTTCTGACATTGGTATTATGATAGTTTGTGCCTCTCAGACCCAAGAAAAACTAAGGCACATAGGTCTCCTTATCTTGTCTCTTTTTTTCCTCCTAAAAGTACTTTTAGAAATAATCTTTTGTTTCCACTATCACTGTTATATTGGAATAAATTATCTAAGTGCTCAAGTATATGTTCAAGCAATCACATTCTGTGCCTTCAGGGGCTTAGATGTAATTGTCTTATTTTTATCCTCTAAGATATAGAAGAGGTTTCTGAAATTATCTTCTGCTTTTCTGCTGAGTAGAAATGTCTTTGCTCTCTGTGCACCAAAGAACGACCAGTAGACTTAAAGAGTTTCAAGGAAAATGTGAGTTTATATGTTGTATTTGATATTAGCCTAAGGTGTTTGTTTCTAATTGCAACCATATTGTCCTTAGAAGAAGCTCCAGTAGCCTTTCAGCAGTGTGGGGACCAGGAGCCTTGAAATGATCTCAGCTCTAGGAAACCCAGTGACTTCAGGTCGTGGATTAATGTTGACTGTCTGATATCCTTGTTTTACATTTCTTCCAACTGGAATCCTAGAAGCAGTGGGTTGGAGGGGAAAAAGAGGTCTGGGGTAGGCTCTGGCACAGAGGGTGGATAAGGAAGCACTCCCCAACCACAGCAAAGCAAAGAACTACCAGGTGCTGGCGCAGGGAGGCAACTCCCAGTGACAGGGCAGGGCATCTCTGACGCTGCAGAGAAAATCGAGGGTTTAGGGGAGTAGAGGGCATCTAGTTCAGCCCCTTCACTTTACAGGTGAGGAAACTAAGCCACTTGTTCAATGTTACAAGGGCAGCAAGGGGCAGAGCTTTGATTTGGGTCCATGTTCTCAGCCTCCAAATCTAGTACTCTACTCCCTTCTAGTGCCTCTCTTTGACACCCCTCTGGGCTCCAGGGGCCTGGGTGAGGCAGCCTCCGAAGCCTTTTCTAGCTCTGAAACTATGAGCCTGTGATCCTATTGCATTACATCTTTCTCAGTAAGCAGGGCACTGATCTGAGCCACTCCTTTTCAAGGACAAACTCTGCTGCATGAGCAGAGAGCCATCTTTGAGCAAGCTTGAGAGACCCCTAGCTCAGTTTCCTCCTGGCTCTGCTCCTAACTGTCCAGCCTTGAAAACCATGCCGCAGTTGGTATCTCATCCCAGAACTTGCCTTGGTACCTGGTATCTATCTCTTCACTTTGGAATATCCGACCCACCCCTGCAGGATGCTCATCCTAAAATATCCTTCCACCACCTTGGCCCCCTTTTCCCATGGGTGAGTTGCTCCTGGACTCTCCATTTGGGGGGGGGGGGCCCAGGCCAGCCACCCTTCACTCTCCTCCAACCATTTCCCATCCCTGGGAGCCTTCTTTCCCTTCCCTGCTTTCCCATTCTTTTGCGGACTGCTTCCTAAGGGCAGGGAAGAGCTTTCTTTGTGCTTATATTTTGCCCTCAGCCCTTAGAACAGTGGCTGGCACATAGGAAGCTGAAGGTCCAGTGGCCCACACTTGAACTATCCAGTATTCTCATACAGTGTGAGGCCACATAGTGATTCCAGAGGTGGCATAGCTCCTTGTCTACTACCTGTTCCTTGACTTCCAAGCCACAAGCATCAAGTAGGGGAAAACCTCTTCCCATTGTCCTTTTCACTACATTCCTCTCCCTGCAGGGAGAGCATCAATTCTTTATGTGACTTTAGGCGGTCACATCTTCCCAGCTAAATTAACCCCTGCTGATGTGTTGAGAAACTGGTGTTTCTTCTCTCAGATACCATAATGCCCAGTTAATACAAGCTTTCTTGTATTAACAGTTAACTGAGAGCAAGAAAGATTAGTATGCTAATCTATTCATTATCCTTTTATGAATTGAAAGTATAACTCTTTATTAAAACAGCTAGCTAGGCATCATAACCTCAAAGTACATTACTGAATATTGTATTTAACAGAGAAAATAGGAGAAGCAAGATTATGAAGAAAATACAACACTTCAGTACCTACTATTGCCAATCACAGCTTAATCAAACCCTCATTTTGTCCCCCGACGTGAGTAAAATGCTTTTTTTTTCTAATCCACTCTAAATCTTGGAATCAGATCCTACCTGGAACAAAGCCGAGACTTCAGAGAATTACAGAATTACAAAATCTGAGCAACGAAAGGGACCTCGAGAGCCAACTAGAATCCCTCCTGCAGCATTCTGGACAAGCTGTCGTCTACCTGTCACTTGAAAACTTCCAGGGAGTGGGAAAGCCACTGCATGCCCATTTTTCCTTACATTGAATTGAAGTCTGCTTCTCTGTCCTGTGGGGTAAAGCCAACATGAATTTAATTTCTCTTCCACACGACAGCTCTCTTAAAATACTTGAAGATGCCGACTACGTCCCATCATTCTACCCTAACTCTTCTCTTTTCCCAGCTTAGCATTCCTAGTTCTGTTCATGTTAAAATGACCTTGTCTCCACCCCCTTCACCACCTTTCTCTAGATGTGATCCTTCCCAAAATGTGGGCATCCATAACTGAACACAGCGCTCCGAATGTGGAGGGACCAGAGCAGGGCATGGAGGAACTAGCACGGCCCTTGTTCTGGGCATTAGGTTTCTTTTAGTGTTTCTTCACATTTAGCACCTACTCTAGCACAGGGCCTGGCACATACAAGGCACTTAATCAAAGTGAATTAAAACTGAATGGTTGTTTAAAGTAACACATCAGCGTCAGCTATGATTACTCTTACTTTTGAGGGCAAGACTGAGCTGGGATTTAAAGAGAGTCGTATGGACACTCAGGGTCAGCTGCCAGATAAGAACTTTGGTCTCCTGGCTCCCAGGACTCCTTTCATAGCATTGTGTTAATTTAGCAAATAATAAGAGTTGCTAATGCCATTATAGCTTTCCAAATGATCCTTTCTAGTGCACTCATTCCACCAATATTTTCCATTTTTCTTATTTTAGTGTTAAGGAATGACAGTGTGGCTTCACGGCCAGACAGGCAGCCTCAAAGCCAGGAAGACCTGGGGTCAAGTTTTACCTCTGCCGCATAATGACGATGTGACACTGGGAAACTCATTCATCTCTCAGTGTCCCCTGACCACTCTCTAAGAATCGGTTACCGAGAAGGTGCTAACCTGCATTGGTAGAGATTTCCCTCTACCAGGGAAGTCACAGGCCCAGTCCCTATCTTTTCCCCTAGCAACTCTCTCTAGTAACCTAGAATTTTAAATATATGTGTGTGTGTATATGTATATATATATATATACATATACACATATATACGTATACACACATATCTACATATACATACACATATACATATGTATATTTATGTACATATACATATAAATATATGCATACACACACACACATATATATACATATATAAATTTTTTTTGCACCTTGTATTGTGTTCTGTTACTGGAATTATACCAAGGTCAAAACACAATTCAACCCTTGATTGATTTCACAACCACCTAGGAAAAGAAGCATTTCTTTAACCTCCCTGGTGAGAATGCCCTCTTCCTAATAAGGTCACACAGAAGTGTCATCATTTCTGACAACAGCACATAATGTACCTTAGGTACTCCAACTTTGAAAGAACTGGAAACCAAAACTGAAACCTCTCCTTGACTTATATGGAGCCTGCCATATTGACCTGGCATCTTCAGGTCCAAAAGTGGAATCCCTGGCCATGAAATCTGAGTCCTATACTCTGTCCCATTTGTATAATAGTCTTTGGACATCTGACCTCCTAAAAGGAGGTTTCTCTACATGATGCATTGTTTCATGGAAATGGGAATATTCTCCTGAACATTATTAGAATGGTGGTTCTACTATCTTTGTGATGTAAATAGGGCCCAAATGGAGTCTCCCACCCTCTGGGTTGCAAGTTAATATATCCTATCCTTCCTATTCAGATTCTCATTTAGTATAGTCACTGAGGCATGCTTTAAAATAATAAAAAAATCAATATTCTGGACCTGTTATTTGTTTGGCATGTGTTTCATGCTGTCTTCTCCTACACTGAGGGGTCTCTCTCTCTGGGCGATGATAAATGTTCATTATTCTGATCCATAAGGTGAATTTTCATCTAATGTGCGTGTTGAGAGTTTTGTCTGTCTTAAGACAGAGAAGACTAGGTTTGCAACAAACTGCAAGAGAGCCTCCTTTTGGTTTGGGTAAAGCACTGTCTAGGACTGGTTTAACATCTCAAAGCTCCCCTTTTCTCACAATTAGCAGAGCTTCATTCTGATAGCTAAATACCTGTCTTTCACCCCTGTGTGACAACTCGAATATGACACAATGAGCAGCCATCCCAACATATGACATACTCTACCTGACGTTTTGTTTTCTCTTTTCATGGGGACAGAGGCAGGAGGGGAGGGGGGAGGGGAGACCATGAGCTATTTAGCAATCTGCCTTATAACATTCACGACCTCTGGGCCTGGGTGGTTGGCCAGGGGTCACAGAGCTACAGAACCACCTCCCGTTCACGTGTATGGAAATAGAGCTGGGTGGGGAAAGGGTTTAGTGGACTACAAGGTCAACATGAGTCCACAGGATGACATGACAGCCAAAAACCCACGATGCTATGCCAGGTGCTCTTAAGAGAGACTTAGTATCTGGAATGAGGAAGGTGACAATTCAGCCAGACCACAGCTAGAGTACTGTGTTCAATTCTGGGCGCTGAGGTTTCTGAAGGATGGAGACAAGCCAGAGGTATACATCTGTCCCCTACTCAATGAATACTTATGGTGGAAGCCCATCGCAGCCAGAGCCTGGAGAGAATGAAAGAATACGTCATATGAAGTTCAGGTGAAAGAATAAAGGGGGTCTTGTAGCCTGCAGGAAAGAAGACACACATGAGGGGGAGGAGCACTGATAGCTAAGGGCTGTCAAATGACTGACTGGTAAGGGCAGAACTGGGAGTGGTGGATAGTAGACAAGGCAGGGAAGTAGACTTAGGCTTCTTGTTGGGAAAAGCTCTACCCAAAGGAGGAATAGACTGCCTCTGAAGGTGATGGGCTCCCCCTTACCCTCATGGAAGATCTTCAGGCAGATGCTGGATGACTGCTGGTTAATGACAATAAGAACAAACACGTAGACGGCTGCTGTAAGACTTGCAAAGGGCTTTACATTCATTATCTCCTTTGATCTTCACAACAAGCCTATGAGTTCGAGTGCTATTATTATCCTCATATTGTATAGGAGGCAACTGAGGCTGAGAGAGATTAAGTGACTTGTCCAGGGTCATGCAATAAGTGTCTAAGGCAGGATCTGAACTCAGGTCTTCCTGACTCCAGCTCTAGTACTCTACCTAATACCGTACAGGGGATTTTTGATGATAATAGATGGCCTCTGAAGACAATTCCTGGGTGCATGGATTACCAACCACACACCAAACATAGTTGGGGTGGGGAAGGAGGTGGAGCTGCTGCCCAGAAAAGTAGCATTAACCAAGAGGGCAGGGGGAGAGGCCATCTCTTTCCAATTCAGGTCTACAAAGGAATTCCTTCTGGAAGTAGTCATAAACCACCCCCAGATATTGGAGAGTCAGGCTCAACAATCATCCCTGTGTACCAGAACCAGAGGTTCTGCGCTACATTTCTACCCCTCTGTCTGTCTAATAAGCCCTACCTTCTAAGACATTTTCAACTTTATAGGACTACCCTAGTTATACCCGCTGAGCCCCAGCAGCTCACTCAGATTTGCTAACCAGAGCGACCCTTCCTTCCAAGGCCTACCCAGACTCCCAGGAACCTGTAGAGTATTTCATATTTATAGCCTTGGTTACCCACGACCAACTCAAAAAGGGAAACAATTCAGCATCGATAGACTCAAGTCTAGCTCCTGCATACCAGTAAAGGGCGTTCTGGGCCATATTTGCTCCGCCGCGTAGTAACTCCTTTTTTTCACTGCTCCTTGGTTCTGGCTCTTGTTCAGTGCAGGTACTCTTCTGCTCAGTTTCAAAGTGCTTTCCTTTGGTTAAGAGCTGCCAGTGATGACACTGCCAATCCACTGAGCCATCTCTGGAGCTGAAAAGTGCCCTGGTGAGAGACTGCAAATGCATGGATTCCCTGCCCCCATGGATCCCCGTCAACTCTCCTCTGCATCTCCTCCCTCTCAGTCCAATTGGCCTTCTTTAAGAGGTCAGGTCCGAAGGTGTAGCTCAAGCATGAGCTCTCTAGCAAGCAATCTCAGAACAAACTCCTCCTTAATGAGCAACAAAGACCGACATCCTACTCCTGGAATTTCACACCTGGGTCCAGAGCAATGCCTGACTGGGCACATGCTCAACCTTCCTAATGGAGTTGAAATCTCTGCTCAAAAATCTAGTTTCCAAATCCTGTTCCAAAGTTCTGTTCAGGAGAAGAAATACAGATCTCTTTAAAAATTTTGTTTAGAGAACTCTCTAATTGGGAAATTGGATATAACTTAGTTATAGGGATTTCACAACCTTTGGGAAACTGCACAATTCTTTTAATGATCCAAATCTTTTCCCTGAAACTAAGGTCCGTCTGTTTAACACCAATATTTTCCTGGTGATATTGAATGACTTTGAGGCATGGAATACTACAGTCTCCAATGAATTGAAGTTAAAGAACACTCAAAAGGTAATAGAAAGGTGTATGGTAGGTGAAAGCAGGCTGCAATATATTGCAAATGAGAAATTACCCAGGAGAGATAGTATAAAGGAAGTAACCAAAGAAATGCAGAAGTACTACAAAGGAAGTAATCAGAGAAATGTAGGTCCAGAATAAAATGATGGGCCAGTCCTGAAACAAGGGGAAAAGCTAGCCGTGGGACAACCCATATGCTCCATTGGCATTTACATAATGTCAAGACGAGGGGAAGCTAGATGATTCAGTGGATAGAGGGCTGGGCCTGGAGTCAGGAAGACTGTCCTTCCTGAGTTCAAATATGGCCTCAGATACTTACTAGCTGTGTGATCCTGGGCAAGTCATGTCACCCTTTTTCCCTCAGTTTCCTCATCTGTAAAATGAACTAGAGAAGGAAATGGCAGACCCCTCCAGCATCTTTGCCAAGAAACCTCCAAATGGGGTCACCAAGAGTTGGACATGACTTAAAAAACAACTGAACAACAAGAAGAAGATGAGAAGAGGTCCTCGAGCACGTTAAGTGGACCCTCTATGGCAGATTTACAAGAGGATATGGACGAGAGTCACAGTGTCAGCAGGCTCGGGTGAGTTGATCTGCATTGTTGAAGGGGGTGTCTACATCGATCAAATCAATCTACAAGCACCTACTATGAGCCAGCAACTGTCTCGGGCATCAGAGATACAAATACAAAGTAAAAATTATGAGATAACAGCTACATCCGAGCATAAAGAGACACACAAAGCAGAATAGCTTGTCATGGGAAGAAGAAAAAGCTGAGTTTCTAAGGGCAAAGCATCACAGATTTAAAGCTTAGAAACCATCTAGCCCTCCTCTTCCACCACCAGCACCCATTTTGACCTTTGCCCTAACCCCAGGAGGTAGGTGCTACTAAGATCCCCATTTTACAGATGAGGACACTGAGGAAGACAGAGGTGAAATGACTGACCCAGGGTCACACAGCTTAGGAAGTATCTGAGGGGAAAATTTAAATCCAGGTCTTACTATGTCCCAGTCCAGTATCCTATCCATTCCACCACATATGCACATGACAGACTCATTGCCCAGGCAGTAAAATGTAGGCTCCAGACCTGGGATTCTTCATTTTATCTTTGCACCCTCAGCATATAGGAGATTGCTCTGTACCTAATACTGTCCTAAGTTCTCATACGTGAATAGTGAATTAATACATACAAATGAATGAATAGATGGGTGGATGGATGGATGGATGGACAGACAGACTAGTAATGACATAAACAGACTTTTGAAAAACTTCCTAACAATTAGAGATACTCTAAAGTGCAATATTTTGCCTTGGGAGGTCATGGGGTCTCCCTCACTGGAGGGCTTTAAATAAAGTCTGAATACTCATCGATTTTAATTAAAATTTAATGAATTAACTCAATTAAGTCCTTGTTATGTGTCAAGCCCTGGACTAGGCACAGAAGATACAAAGACAAAAATGAAACAGTAGCTGCCCTCAAGGAGCTTACATTCTACAGCCATGCCGCTTCTCCAGTACATCGTAGAGAGGATTTCTAGTCAGGGTGAGAGTAGGCGCTTGGCCTCTGAGATCTCGGCCCACTCTGAGATGCTGTGACCTATGAAGATTCATTCTCCACCATCTATATTTCATCCACAATGGCACTCAGTGACCACCACTCAAGGAAAAAGTGCCAGTAACAGAAAATTTAAAAAGAAAGAATGAGCATTTTCGATGACTTTTATCTTTCCTACTGAAATTTGTGGAGATAAAAAAAAATGCTGCACTATCATTTCAGCCTTGGCAAGAAGCCAGCCATTCTCCTCAGTCCCACAAGGTCCCTGAGATAAATGCTTAGCAGAAAGCACCAGCAACTCTGTACTGTGGGTAGGAATTGCAAAGCCTTAGGTCAATCGTTTCAGCACCATTTTAAATTGACTTTTCTGTGCCAAATGGCTAGATTATTTTGTGGACCACATCCACGGGTTGCCTATATTCCCTAGTGTATATGAAAATAATATCTTGCAGGTCTACGGATAGAGCTTTTGAATCTGAATGTCACTATCATGACAGGGAGTGTGGTGCAGTGGATAGAGACAATCTTGGAGTCAAGAAGACCTCTGCTTAAGTCCTGACTCTCACTAAACACTATCTCTACAACCACGAGGAAGTCAGTTCCCTTCTCAACATCCCCAGAAGCCAAGACTACAATTTATATGCTTTCTAAGATCACAAAATGTCATTCTGCACTGAAAGGGAATGTCCCTCCAGGGAATCTCCTATGTTGATGAAATCACAGGTCTGAAACAATAACAACAAAAAAGCAAATCATTACCACCTACCTTCAGTCTCTTCTAGCTCCAACCCCCCAAACACACACACACACACACACATACACACATTGCAGCATCAGGACTCTATTTGGGGACTAAGTACTCCAGTCTGTTTTTATTTTTGCCTAATTTGATTACTCCTCTCTCTACCACAAAACCCTTAGCCCCCAATGCAGGTCGAAAGCAATGTCAATTCTAGATTCTATAGTCATGGCAGCCAGGGCCCTGCATTGCCTAATAAGATGAAGTTGTTGTCATGATGTCACTTGTCAGTGTCTTAGTGCCCGAGATAAAACGAGGCCATCCATTGAAGGAAGATAGCGTGAGGAAATCAGTCATAGCCAACTTCTGTAAAATGGCCCCGTCAGTCTGGGCCTGGGGAGAGCGTGATGGAAGGAGGGCAATCAGGGACTCCATGGCCTAGTGATAAATTTTTTAATTTATATCAATGTGATGTTCTTTTAAGCTGATATGAGCATATCAACTGACAGCCCTGCTATGCACATCTGCACTTTTATTATACTTTTATTATACCTGCTAAGCACACCTGCATCTTTATGATCAAGTTTGCCTGAGGCCATCACAGCAGCAGGGCCGGGAATACATTAGTAAAATTAGAAGAAATATCATCAGGCAACTTCAGGCTGCATGTAAACAATTAGCAGCTCATTAACCAGACTTCCACTTTTGCTGAAGCTTAGCCTCTTTCTCTCTCAAGACATAAGCTAATGGAATGAGGCCTCTAGCTAGAGGGTCAGTGAGATCGCAGGGGCGGTCTTGGGGTCAAATTCAGAGTAGCCTTTGAGCATGCTCACTGCATAGTGATCATCTGGTGTGCCCAGTGGAGAGAGAGCTGGCCTTGGAGCTGGGAAGATCCACGTTGGAGTCCTTCCTCGGCCCCTAACTCTAACTCGAAGCCCCGTTCATTTTCAAAACCATTTTTTATCAGGCTGCGTAACCCTGGGCAAGTCATTTAACCTCTTTGTGCTCTAGGAATCTAAGATACAGAAGGTGTGTGAGTAGAACCTGGAAGTTCCCTATATCATTGCAATCATAGGCCTTGCCGTCCCTGAGGCAACCAAACCAGGAAAAAAAAATCACCGTTCTAAATTATTTTCACAGTTCTGCTTCTGTATCTCTCTGCCTCCTTCTGGTGGATAGACATTCACTAGACCTTAACGATGTGGGCACATTTTAACCTTTGGAAAAGGCTTTTGCCACCAGCTGGTTGAACAAACAAAAAGCCAAAGGCCACCGGGAGAAAAGTCCAGCTTTGGCCTTTGCTCTTTATCTACTCATTTCTTGGGGGCATAAAAGGAGCACTTATTAGGATCAATTTCAAATCCCCACCATCATCACAATTATGCTTGATTCTGGCATCATCTCCATCTTGCCAACAGCCATTCACTGAAGGTCTTTAAAAGAAAAAAAAAATGGCATATTAAAGCTCTGCCCCCAAACCACCAATTAGCTATCTCTCTAGTGCCAATTATTCACATCTTCCTAAAGTCTCTCTCTCAAAGAACTATGATCCGTATATTTCTAATTTAATCTGAAATACTTAATTTAACAATTAGGCTTCAGCTTCTAAAGACATGTCTTCAGAATGTTGCCATATAAAATTGCAACAACATCAGAATCACAATAAAGAGGAAAAACAATTTCAGTTACGAGCTGTTGCTTTAATAATTTGAACCCGAATAAGTTTTAAAAAAAACCATCCTAAATTTGCTTACAACGGGAGGGCTCTTGGGGTCAATTAATAGGGCCACAATTATGCCAAACTAGAAAAAAACACTTAATTTAAATCAGTATTCATATAACTCTTGGAAAGATACCCATCTGCGGGTGCCTCTGGTGGGAATGCCAGCATTGGCCAGACACATCTCACTAATGACCCACTTCAGTTTGGGTTCTCCTTCTATCCACACTCTGATTTTCCTAGGTCCACCATGTTACAGCATCTCCCGTGTTTGGTTCTGGCAACTGAATGGATGAACTAGGCCTCCATTCTAGTGAAATTGGTTGATTTGTTGTTCTCAGAATACATTCCAGAAGCATTCATGCCGCTGTCCCTTTGTTTTTTACATTTCTACATTTCCATAGAAGGAACTAGAGGTCCTAATGCAAAGAGGCAAATTTGGCTTCAGGAGAATTACTCCTGAGACCCACAGCCCTGGATTGATATATGCTACTCAAAAGAAACTAGACAGGTAAAGGGGGGAGGTGGAGTGGTACTGTATATTAAGAAAGTATACTCATATGAAGAAATACAGGAATAAGGGTGGGGAAGCATGGGGGAGAGTATTTGCTTAAAGATCAAATAAAAAAGAGAAGTGATTTGGTCATCCAAGTATAAGCTACAGAGCACCTAGAGAGAGAGAAGAAGTAGATGAGGAGTCTGGGAAGCAGAACTTGAGCGTGGCACCGAAGGGTGAATTCCATTCTGAATCTGATTCTCAACAATAGGGAGGAACTGGTCACTGGGGTGGAAATGCTGGGAACTTTGAAGGAAGGTAACCATTCCCCTCATTGAGGTGTAATAGAGGGACAAGGATAGGAACTGGACCTGGGATTTCATTGGCATAAGGAACACTAGGAGGAAAGGAACCCCCACGACGAGACGGGTTAACATTTCTTCAATTTCTACTCTTAAGGAGATGCCTAGAGTACTGAGAGGATAAATGACTTGTTCAGGGTCACACAAGTGGTATGTATCATAAGTAAGACTTGGACTTGGGTCTTTTTGGTTTTGAAGTTGTCTCCGTATCCACGATACTACGTTGTCTCTCTTGGAATAGAGGAAAGGAAATCTGAGTGTACGTTGTCTGACATGTGTCCTAGATTTGAGTATAACAGATTCAAAAGGGTTCAGACGGAGGATGGGTTAGATCCTATGGACTAAGATTATACAGGTGAAATCACTGCAAGAACTCAAGATGAAATTCTGAAGACTCAGAGGGAAACACTTCCAATGAAGAGGAATAATGAGAGTTGTTTGTGGATGTGGATGTGGATGTGGATGTGGATGCAGAGAGCTAACCAACCAACTTAGATGTTAAGAAGATGGAAGAAAGGGCAAGAAAGAGAGGGTGAATACAAAAGTGTACTACCGTATTATAAGAACAGTGACAGTAGTGCTCAAGCACAGAATGAGCTCGGAGGCTAGTGCCGAAAGCTAAGGAAAAGAAAAAAGATTTTTTTAAGCTATGCAGGGAAAAAAAGTCAAAGAAGGGACAGGACTTAAGCTCAGTACGCATGGGATAATGATGAACTGACAAGACCCAGTCAATAAGCATTTATTAAGCCCCTATTATGTGCCAGGCCCTGTGCTAAGTGCTGAGGATGCAAAGGAAGCCACAAGACAGGCCTTGTCCTCAAGGAGCTCACAGTCTAATGGGGGAAACAACATGCAAACAACTCGGTACGTACAAGATGTAAAGAGAAACTCTCTGAGACTAGAAGACGAAGACAAGGGGCTGACCTGGGTCATCGGGGAAAGGAGTTTCCCCATTTGGGATTTCCCTAGAATAATGCAATCACAAAGAGAGGGGAGATCACACTTAGATCATGTTTGGTGTTTGATTAGACTATACTGAGTTGAGGTAAAATGTGAAATGGCAAATCAGCAGCCTTGCAACAATTGTTTATGTCCCAACAAGGCCTGAATATTAACCTCTTAAATGACTGAATTAATAGTGATAGGTTACTGGATCAGGGTCTAATCCTTCTACAATCCTTTCTTGCTTATCATCCCTTTTCTGAGTACAAATAAACTATCTGTCTCATACAGGATTCATATTTGTGCTTTTTTTTTATATTCCCACCTCTTCTTGGAGGAAATCCTAGACTAGAGACAAAAGCAACATTACTGTTATTTGCTGCTTTCCTAGGGAAGTCAAGGAGAAGGTGAAGAACCAATGAATGTGAGAATTGCAGAGCCTGCTTTCCCTACTGAGAAGTCAAGCAAGCCCAGAGCAAGGTGACTGGGTACAGAGCAGAGAGAGGTGCTGAATTACCCTGAGGCCCTGTAAACCCCAGCAGTGATTGCCTTTAGCCTCTTCTCCAAAAGAATGGGAGAGAGGAACAGGGATGGAAGTAGGGGAAGAAAGAAGTAGGCTTTAAAAGCAGGGAGCCAAGTGAGAGCCATGCTCTCTCCGTAACTAACTGATTTAAGTTGTTATTGAATATGTAAATTGGAAGCATCCATACCTATTTCCAAAAGACTACCAGAGGTATTTTCTGTGTGTGTGTATGGCTCTTAGAAATAACATGCTTATTCTATCATTTGTCAACATTTTGAGCTATTCCCTGAAAAAGATGTCTAATTTGGACAGAAATGGAAGAAATTATATGATAATTGTTTTGCAGAGCAGGACGGAATGAGCAAGGATCATGAGTCATACTAATCTACCCAAACCAAAAAAGAGCACTGCAGGCTTGCCACACCCCTCACTTGCAAGGGTATATCGCCAGTTATAAATGGTGTTGCAAATGGTTTGGTTGTTCTGAATAACTCTAGAGTGCACATGGTTCTGACAAACCAACCAGCTGTAACAACATTCCCCCACTGGGGATGTGAGCAGAGCTTCCATGGAGGTATTTTCTTTGGAGCTGTAGAAAGGTTGGCATGGTGGAAATTCCCATGCTTCACATAACTTTGCCACCATTTTCAGCTGCCAATGAACCTTTCCTGCAGGTGCCCAAGCTGGGCAATTTGAAGTGAGGCTGAGAAAGAGGAATGATCTGTGTCTGGTCTTATGCTTCCTGCTCCATACGCAGGCACAAACATACGGAGATGCACATATATTAACACAGGATGGGCCCTTATCTTCACCTTTCCAGTCATCCCAATTCCATTGGCAGTATTTAACAAAGTAGATTGTCATAGGATCATATGTTTAGAGATGGAAAGGCGCTCAGAGGGCATCTAGTCCAATTTCCTTTTATACAGCTGGAAAAACTGAGACCGAGAGAGGATATATGGCCTACATAAAGTCACACGAGTAACAAGCACCAGGCCTTGAAGTTGAACTAGCCCTCTGATGCCAAGCAGCGTCCTTTCCACTGCACCATGTCTTTGTAAATTCTATTTTCAGTTTAATCTTAAGCAGGTGGAATCATGTATGATATAGCAACTCCATACGCCTGACCACATTAGAGCTGTTTCCATAGTCTACCGCCTAAGAATCCCTTAACTGAGTGGCAGGGAAGCCTCTGTTTCTGGAGTTTGTAACCTTTTCTGTGTCATGGACCCCCTTGGCAGTCTGGTGAAACCTATGAAGCCTTTCTCGGAATAACGCATCAAATAAAATACTTAGGATTACAAAGGAAATCAATTATCCTGAGACACAGTGCTCAGAATATTTTGAAAACCAAATTCACAGACCCCAGGTTAAGAACCCCTGCTCTACTGGATTACAGTTCCTTTAAAAAACAAACCATTCAGCCATACTCAGGCCATTCCCACACTGCTCCAGACATAGCTCTCTATTTCATCTCTGTCTCCAAAAGACTCCTTTCCCATATGTCCCTCCCCTTAGTTAAGTATGCCTGCTCCATGGGTCACATATTTCTCAAATGCGAACTATAACGGCTGCCTTATCTACTTGCGCCTTGCCGCTGCATCTCTGTAAAACCCTTTGATAAGACTTCACTATTATGCAGAGGCCAGAAGAAGATGGGGGCAGGATTTTTTTTTTTTAGTCAGGTCCTTATTTTCTCAAAATTATACATTTCCCTCTGCAAAGGCTTGCTTCAGACCCTGCCTGTGTCCCCTCACATTCATGAGAGCAGCAGAGGTCCCTCCCTCTTGGCAGAGACTGCATGCCCCTGCTTGATCTCCTCTTGGCAAACTCCAGCTGTTCCAACTGATGGAGTGGGGCTCCAATGGTCTGCCCTTCCCAGGTGTTCCATTTCAGTACAACTGGGTCTCCATAGCCTATCACACTATTATTAGTAGCAAATTGTAAAAATGAAACAGATGGCATATGCTGAATGAGGGTGGGAGGAGGGCTTGCTGTTCATGGGCGCAATGATTTAAAAGGACAAACGTGTCACAGAAACCTACGAAGAAGATGGAATAATGGAAATGTAAGGCGTGGAGGCAGGGGTTTGTCCCTGGCCAAAATATAGCATTAAAGCAATCGGGTTTTGCGCTGACAGATATGAATAATAAAGACAGGAATGCTGGCTAGGTGGGTAGAGAGTAATGGTCTTGCCTCCTTGCCTTATTATGATTTTTTTTTAATTCAAGTGTATTTGCATGCAAAGCTTTAGAAGTATCTAACCCTAAATTGGGTAGTTATCAGTACCAGAGGGCTTTGATTTCCAAACTAGACATAAGATCATTGGATCCTACATCTTGAGCTGGAAAGGACCTGCCCAAGGTCATGCAGATTCTAGTGTCAAAGGGAGGATATCTGAACCCAGGCAAAAAAGAAGTGGGGGGTAAAAATAGTTCAACCAGTATTCTTACCCACCTCCTCAGGGTTAGAAAGAAAAAGACAGTGTTAGGCTGGAGGAATTCTGCCTCTTGACTGAGTGTGCCTGTGACTTAAGAGCTCTTCACCTGCCTTTCTCAGGGAGAGGTTCTAGTTCTGCATAATAGTGAAGTGTAGCATGCAGAGGCTGAGATGGCTTAGGAGGGTCTGAAGAGATGGGCCAAGAAGCCAGCAGCAGAGAGCAATGCTACGGACTGACTAGCCCACTGTTTGTTCTCCATTCCCGAAGAGGGCCAAGACAGGGAGGTGATGCCATGACATGCAAGTGAATTGGATTTAAGTGAGGGAGGGCTGTGCAAAGTCACCAGCTTCATCTTCTCCTCCAGAGCCACGTGGGTCCAGTGGCCAGATAGAGTCACTTTCCTAAGCAACATGAAGCCCAGACTCCTAGAGTACACTGGGAGGAGGTCTAAGAGACTTGTGAGAGCCTGTTGTTAAAATTTCAATAGGAGCATTTACACCTCAGGAATTGGCTACAAATCAGTGCTTGATTCACTGTTCTGTTAAATGTCTAGATTTAAGAAAGTGTTAATAATGCAGATTAAATGTAAGTGTTTTCCATACATTCCCCCCTCCCCCACACACACCTTGATCATTTACCAACACACACTGTATTCCTCTAAAAACATGGCTTGAGCTCAGCAGGAGTGTCAGGCCCAGGAATGAGGTCATCACCAGACTGGAGGCCTGGTGACTGGAGGCCTGGTGACTGGAGGGTTACCATAACAACAGGAGCAGCATTTATATAGCACTTTCAGGTTTGCAGAGAGCTTTATATCTATTCTCTCAACACCCCTGGCTTAGACTATGTGCCCAGTAATCATTGTGAGACCAGCAGTCTGTCCAGTGGGGAGGAGGCCCAGTGAGAATATCACAATGACACTATCAGTAGCATCACATGTGTGAGTTATCCCTTGCCATGTATAGCCTGGCTTCATGTGTTTGCCGTATGTGTCTCTCCTGTGCAATCTTTATATGTGTTCCCTCTCCTGAGTGGTTTGCATATTTATGGGATAGTGTGTCCCCGGGTTTATCGGGGTGGTGTTCAATTGTGATTTTTCTGACTATGCTATCTCATGAAATGCCTTTACTTGGAAGCTAATTTTGTCATCTGGCTGACTAGGGAAAAAAAATAAAGCCATCAGTGAGGGTGAGTTCCTGAGCTATGGTTTTGAGGAGATCTGAACCCACCTGGATCCCCATGTTGTGAGGGGAGGGAGAGGAGAAGAAGGGATGCCCCAGGTACCACAGTACTATATGGACCATATTCTTTACTACTTAATAATGTCAATATATAGTGCTGTATAAAGGAGAAAACATTCCCTGGGGAACAACAATGTCTACAGTTTGTGTCAGATGAAGGATCTGAAACCTAGCTCTTCTTGATTCCCTGGCCACTGACCCCAGTCATGAAGTCACTAGGTCTCATATGGAAATTAGTCAGCTCCGCTTCAGTATGACATATGTCTTCCCCTATGCAAAATCACATAATAAAAACCACGGGGCTTATGGGAAAACAGAGTTAGAGGCCCAACACTTCATCTTGTCAAAAATACATAAAAACAAAGATGGGAACCTAATAAAAATAGTAGCACCATTTTAAGCCTGTTAAATGGTTAAGAAATATATAAATAATAGTGGCAGAGGCCTCGGCCTGCTTGGCCTGCCTGGGGTTCCAACAGGCGGAGCTGGCAAAGGTTCCCCCAAGTTGAGCAAGCCCGGGCAGGCCTCAATTCCAGGCCTGCGGGTGGGGCTTTGATAGGAAGCCATGGAGGCTGGGGAGGTGTAGCCCAGTCTTCCTCTGCCCCCAGTGATTCAACCACACCAGAAGAGAAAGTTTTCTGTGTTCTTCTGCTGTTTCTTGGGTGAGAGATGACACAGAAGGTCACCAATCACATTGGAACAAATTTGTATTTTCAAAACAAGCATTACAGCAGGATTGACTATACTATAAAATTTATGAAACAGTCCACTTTATATGTCTCTTCCCATCTCTAGGCTTCAGTTTGGAGAACCCAAACTGAAGTGGGTCATTTGTGAGATGTGTCTGGTCAACATTGGCATTCCCACCAAAGGCACCCACAGATGGGTATCTTTCAAAGGGTTATATCAAGGTTTTCCTCACTCTAGGCCCAGAGCTCTACCCACTCACTAGAGCACCACCTAGCTGCCCACCAATGGATATAACCCACACAAGTAACAGCCCTTCATAATTTTTAGAGTGTAAGAAGGCCTGAGGCCAAAAAGTTTGAGAATCACTGAACTAGATGATTTCTAAGGATTTTTTTCTGGCTACAAATCCTTGATCCTATGAATTCAGCGCCTACTTCACAGTGAGGTGCCCTGACTAAATGAGATAATATATGTTTTACAAACTCAGAAGCAGTGCTATATAAATGTCAATTATTATTATACATACTCAACTAATATTATACAGATCCTTGCTAGGTTTTTTTAAACATTTTTTTTAACCCTTAAAGCAAATATTTCATCCATCCCTGAAAAAGTGTCTTTTATCCATCTAGGCAAGAAAAGGTGTTTAGTCTCCTCATAAGCCACACTGTAAGTCTATCACTGCACATGAAATTTGGGTAAGCTAGAGGTTAGCTTCAAACAAATAGCGGGGCATTGTTTCAAACTGCTCCCCGCTGAAGGAAATGCTTTGATTTGAATCACTGGTGATTTATTTTTTAAGTGTTCATTCCGAGGCACATTTCCCAGATTTTAGAGGCAGCATGTCGCCGCTGTAATCGCTATATGGTGCTGGAATTAGAGTTGGGAAGCCCTGCATTTAAATCCCACCTCTGACACTTATTAGCTGTGTGACCCTAGGAAAGTCACTTAACCTCTATGTGCTTCAGAAGGCTCTCTCAGAATTATCTACCCTGTCACAGAAGTATCTGCTTTGGTGGAAGGAACTGGCACACCAGGAGTTCCCTCACTGAAGAAATCACTGGTCTTGCCCATACTCATTTTTTCCTCAATTTCATAGCCAATCATTTACAACTCATCCCCCACTTATCCTAAATCATTTGTACACACTAAGGTCACTGACCCCCAAGTCTGATTTTGGTTTCATCTTAGGCCTTCAATAGAATTGGACAAACATTTATAAGGCACCTGCTGTGTGTGAGATTGCCCTTGGTGAGATAAAACAAGGGGTTGTCCTTCCTCTCAAATTGCTTACAGTTTACTAAGGGAGATTGGACAGGTATAGGTACTGAACATATACAGAATGGAATACATGCATGTGTGTATGTCTGTGTGTGTGTATATATATATAAAATGAGTTAACATGTAAAATGCTTTGCAAACTTGACACAAGTCTATAAATGCTAGCAATTATTATTATTATTATTATTATTATTATTATTATTATTATTATTATTATTATTTCTTTTGGTTTGCCCCTCAGACCTCAAGCCTATCTTTGATTTCTATTGGTTGTAACCCTCTGTTATGACTACATGGGACAGAAAGAGGCTGGTGTGCCCTTTCTTGAAGACCAACTCCCTTCAAGGGGGGGGAACTTACCAACATCTTTCTGCAAATGTGGCACCTAGAACATAACACTCTAGAAGTGACCTGATTTTTGGGGGGGGGAGTGTTGGGCAGAGCAGAATATCACCCTTTCCTTATTCTTGGTAGCTAGGCTTCTTTTAATGTAGCCCAAAATTCATTAACATTCTTGGCTACCCCACCCAACTGTTGACTCTTATTGAGTTTGCAATGCATTAAAATCCCCAGATCTTTTTCAAACTGCCGTTCAGTTGCTCCTCCCCCATCTCATACTGGCCACGCTGATTTTCTGAACGGAATCAAAAGACATTTACATTTCATATAATCCAATTCAGCCATTGTTCTAGCCCATGAAGATTTTTTCAGATCCTGGCTCTGACCAGTATCTGTTGTGTTAGCTCTTTCTCCCAACTTCCCGCCATCTGCACATCTGGGAATTTGTACAAAGTCACACACATAGTATGTATCAGAGCCGTGATTTAAACCTTAGGCCTTCCACCTCCAAATTCACTGGTCTTTCTCCTCTTCTGGGAATCAACTTATTTATGACTATGCTCCCTTTCTGTGAAAAGGATAATTTCTATTTTTACACACTTCTGCCATTCGGACATACAGTGGTGACACAGATAATGTACACAAATTGCTTTGCAAACTTGAAAGTGCTATATAATTGTCTGTTATTGTTATTATTATTATTATTCTTTATCATTTAAGGGAAAAAAACAACATTTGAACAACCGCTTGTTTATACCGGCCAGCTGTGCCTTCCCCATCTCATACTGACCGAGTTGATTTGCAGAACTAAAGCATAAGATTTTACCTTTATTGCTATTGCATTTCACATTATTCAATTGTTCTAGCCAATGTTTGAGCCATTCTAGAATGAATGAATGAAAACAATGAATGAAAGAATGAAAAAAAGTATTTGTTAAATGCTAACCATGTGCCTGACACTGTTAGGTGCTGGAGAGAAAAGTGAAATATAATATATAGTGAAGATAAAATACAATATAAAAGCAAAACAGTTCCTGCCCTCAAGGAAGTTCTAATACGAAGTCCAACACAGCGAGGAGAGTGGTAGCCTAGAAAGAAGGTTTTGATTGTGGGTGTCATAGGGATGTTGAAATGATCCAATTCAAAGGGCAGTCAGGTGCTTCCCAGAAGCAATGGCAATACTGATTGAATTATTGTGCCCAGAGCAAGAGAAAGAATGGGGAGAGCGCATACTCTCTGTGACGTGGAAGATGGTAAAATGACTGGGGTGGAGGGCTGGCTGGAATGTGAAGCATGATCTGGTCCAGGGCCACTACAGATCATGTATAAGGTAAGGTTGCAGTCACTCACTAACTCAGTTGCTAACTCACTGACAGCTCAGCTCTAAAGCAGGCATTCCAAAGTTAGGGTAATTTACTCCTCCAGGGACTAGAGACATGGTTTCTGGAGTACCCTGTTAGATTTTATTGCTATTACTTCTGCTTATGGATTGTAATGGTTGTAGGCAAACATTTATAATTTGTATTTACTTATTTTCTGGGTAAAGGTAACACCAACACATACGCACTGTAATACAATATTCACATAAAATTAGATGAGTCCTATAACAAAACAAAACAAAACAAAACAAAACAAATACACAGGCACAGGAAACAAAAACAAAAACAAAAACAAAACAAAAAAAAAACAGTTGAGTAAGAAGTTAACTTTGCAAAAGGTAATTAACACACTGCTTGATACAAGCCAATAAAATCCAAGCTCTTCACACTTGAATAGCTTTAATGATGTTTTCTGTGTGACTCACAAGGAAGTTAAAAGTGGGGAGAGAGAGAGAGACAGAGAGACAGAGAGAAAGACAGAGAGAGAGACAGAGAGAGAGACAGAGAGAGAGAGAGAGAATATCTTCACTCAGGTAAAGGATCTGTGTTTTCTGCCACAGTCATGACGAAAATAGATTAAAGTGAGGTGGAGAATGGAGGCGATTATATTATTTAAGTAATTCAGGCAGAAGTGGGTCATTTGCAGGTTGTTGCTGTTGTTTTTTGCCCGAATCCTCCAAATAATTACATCTATTGTCCTCTACTCTCTGATAGATTGACATAAGGAGCTCCCCAACCAAAGTGGGCCTGACTATCTATCATAAGGCTGGGAGTGTTGCTTTTCGAGCCTGGGGCTGGGGTCAGGTCAAAGAAGGCCAATCACAACGTGGAATTCGAGCAAAAGCAATTTTTATATGAATTATCCAGATAATGGCCTTCCACTCTAGTGACTTGGCCTTGAAGCATAGCAGGAGTGTCGGAAAAGAAGTAAATGATGGGAAGCAAGCCGTTAAGAGAACAAAAGCAGTCACCGAGCTACAAAAGATATCTCCCAATTCTAAGGGAGAGAGCTGCGGAGAGCCATGCATGCATACCACTCTGAATACCTTTTTCAGATGGGCTCTTTCGCTAGACTGGCATCCAAACAACTTTCCCATTGGCCTCTGGCAATTGGATTTTGTTTTGACATGTTGCAGTCTGGAGGAAAACGTGTTCCCATGACATGGGTGTTGATTGCAGCTGTTTGATGATTGTTACAAGTTCATCTCAATGTTCTCTCACAAATGTCTCTGATGCTGCCAGCTCCCCAGCTTTTCCATTCAATATAGCTGTTCGTTGGTTAAATGTTCCTCCGTCTGACAGAGGAGGGCTGCGGAAATTTGTTCGAGGCAGCCAAAAGTCTGCCAAGCGGTCATTTCATTTCTCCAAGAAACCTTCAGGATGTCCATTCAACCTCAACTGACCTTCAAGGTAGCCATACTGCAAAGATCTTCATCACATTGAATAGGTACAAGCACTTGATGGCGCAACAGTCCTGAGCAGATTTCTTTGGCTTAGAGAGGAACACCACCCTCCCCCATCACCACCACCACCAAACAGTTCTGCTGTAATGCACCAGGGCTTCAACATCAGAAAAAAAAAGAAATCAAGGCAGAAGCAAGAGGAAAAGATTTCTGAAGATTTGCCCATTTTTGAGACCTGATCAATTATCCTGGATCCAGGGACACTCAAGTGTCTCAGGGTGCCAAGCAATGGCATATTTTTTTTTTTAAAAAGAAATCATGCCAAAAATGCATTCCAATCAAAATGGGCTTTCACCCTTATTTTATAAACATTTGGGGAAAACCTCCTTGTCGACTGTCATTTCACACACGCAAAAAAAATGTAGCCACATTCAACTGTTTTGTTTGTTAAAAAATTTTGCTTCAGATTCAAACCTTTTCCAAACAGATGGCTCTTGCTTTGAAAGTGGATAAATTATGGCTTTGACAAACCCTAACACTTGGGATGGCTGCCACCAGAAAGAATCAACTCTTTTTTTGAAAACTAAAAGAATATAGAGAACAGCACAGCACATTAAATATTAAAACTAAATTTTTGGCCCTCTGTTACCTTATCAAAAAACAACTGAAAAAAAAAAACAAAAATTTCACTCTGCTCTTTCTTATCTTGGCTTCCTGGCTTTAGGTTGGCAAGCCCCATGTTTCTGAGTTTTAATTGTCCATCAACAGTATGTTTCCAAATTTAATCTATGATTTGGCAGGAGAAGTAACAAAACATTTGTTCTCTTTCTTCTGGATACAGTTGCAATCAATTGGATGCACAAATGGCAAGAAGATGCTGCAGGGAATCTCTGTCCCATCGTGAGAAAGCATTGGATATTTTGACAAGGGCATGGCAGGTTTTACAGAATCAAAACAAAGCAGCCAGGGCACAAAAAAGAGAAAGAGAACACAGCCAAAATTTCCACAAGCATGAAGTTGGCAATGCATTTTTTTTCTTAATACTCTCCAAATTCCCATTTCTCATCAATTCTGGATACAGTCAAGCCAAAGGGATAGGCAGGGATGTTAGACCCAAAGGCTAAATAGATAGGCAGATGGAGAGAACTGAGAGTTCTTAAAAGGCGTTATTGTGGTTTAGTGGAAATAACAGCAGGACTATAATTCAGAAGACCCAAATTCTAATCCCAATTTTGTTGTCGTTAGTGATGCTGGACATTCCTACCATATTCTGTGCCTCAGTCTTCTCTATAAAATGGAGTTGGACTATACAATATCTAAGGTCTAATACCGACCAGCTCTAATGTTCTGTGAGTCTGTATGTAAGTAATGTCTAATTTTCCCAGCAGCTAGGGTACCAAGGATGGGAACCTCACAGCCAGCGTGGGACTCAGAAATTAGAGACTGGCGATAGGCTCAGATGCGTTAACTGCTCCATACATTGTTTCTAAACACACTTAGTGCTTCAGTGGTAGTATGACCTCAACAACGTTGTCACTCCATCCAACAACGCAGATCACACCCTATCCTCTGTAACTCTTGTCCGTGTCCTTCTATAAATGCACGACAGGAAGGTCACCTACCACGTCGGGGCCCTCCTTCTGCATCTCTTGACTCTGTGTGAATCCCCGTTGGATCATGTGAACTGTCCAGTTCTCAATATGCGGCCAACCCATCCTTTTTCTTTCTGGTCATATATTTTTCTGATGACAAATCTAACTCTATTGCTCCTATAAAATCCCTCAACTGGAATGTGCTGTAGCCTATCCCAGCCCACTCTTCACCTCTCCATTGCTTTTTGGGTGACCTACAGTTTCAATTATTTGGAGACTGTGGTATTCCATGACAGCCCTACAATGTCACTGGTGTTTGTCCTTCAAAACATGGGGCAAAAAACAAAATGTATTTGATATTATGGTCTATAAGCACATGAGGTCATGCTGAAATTCTCTCTGACATGGAACAAAAATTTCAAAAT
This sequence comes from Vombatus ursinus, assembly GCF_900497805.2. NCBI lineage: Eukaryota > Metazoa > Chordata > Mammalia > Diprotodontia > Vombatidae > Vombatus > Vombatus ursinus. Next base: position 3,559,850 of record NW_020944355.1, on the reverse strand, counting down.
CAAATCTTTGACAGATTTAGGGAAGTTCTCCAATAGCCGGGAGGTAGAACAGTTATTTAATTTAAGACAAGGCGATGAAAGAAAAGTATATTGAGACTTTGTCTACACAGTTCTACCAGATAAACTGTCTTGCTTGGCTTGGCTTGGCCAGTCAATTCAGTAATAGAAATAGATTGACTTATTTCTTTACTGAATTTCCCTAGAGCTATAGAAAGGGGAAGAAAGTAAAGCAGCAAGCTGTCTGTTAATGCTATACACATACACATACACACACACACACACACACATACATATACATATATATATATACACATATAATATATGCATACATATTCTTCTGTAGCTACAGAACTTCCTACACTGACTAGAAACATGCTTTTGTAGTAATGACTTCTGGTGTGTGTGTGTGTGTATGTGTGTGTATGTATGCTATGTATGTTTAATATGTACATATATCATACATGTATAATAATATACTTATGTGAGTGTTTAATGGGGGATGGGTTGGAGAGGGCTTCCCATAGAAAGTGGGATTTTAGTTGGGACTTAAAGGAAGCCAGGGAGGTCAGTAGTCAGAGCAAAGGAGAGAGAGCATTCCAGGCATTGGAGACAGCCAGAGTAAATGCTTAGAGCACAGAGATGGAGTGTTTTGTTTATGGAACAGCCAGGAGGCCAGTGTCACTGGATCGAAGAGTACACAGCAATAAGTCAGGTGTAAGAACACTGGAGAGGTAGGAGATGGCTAGGTTATGAAGGATTTTGAATGTCAAACGCATTTTGTATTTGATCCTGGAGGTGATAGGGAGCCACTGGAGTTTATTGAGTAGGAGGGGTGACATGGTTGAATTTGTATTTTAGGAAAATTATTTTGGTGGCTGAATGGAAAATGGATCGCAGTATGGAGAGACTTGAGTCAGGTAGACCCACCATCTGACTATGGTAGTTGTGTAGGGGTGAGGTGATGAAGGCCTACATCAGGGTGGGGCCAGTGTCAGAAGAGAAAAGGGGGAGTATTCCAGAGATATTGCAAAAGTGAAATTGACAACAGCTTGGATATGGGGGTAGGGATGGAATGTGAGAGACAGTGAACAATCCAGGATGACTCCTATGTTGTGAGACTGGGAGGATGATATTGTCCTCTATAGTAACAGATAAGGGAGAAGATAATGAGTTCTGTTTTGGACATATTGATGTCTACTGGACATCCAGTTTGAGAGGTCTGAAAGGCAGTTGGAGATATGAGATTGGAGGTCAGTAGAGAATTTGGGGCAAGATAGTTAGATTTGAAATCATTAGCCTAGAGATGGTAATTAAATCCATGGGAGCTGATGCAATCATCAAGTGAAGTTGTATAGAAGGGGAAGACAAGAGGGCCCAGGCCAGAGCTCTGAGGGGAACCTATGGTTAGAGGGCATGATCTGCAGGAAGGATCCAGCACAAGAGACAGAGAAGAAGCTGTCAGGTAGGAGGAGAACCAGGAGAGAGCAAGGGGTATCCCAAAAACCTAGAGAGAAGAGACTCTCCAGGAGGAGAGAGTGTTCAGCAGGGTCAAAGTCTGCAGAGAGGTCAAGGAGAATGAAGATTGAGAAGAGGCTGCTGGGTTTGGTAACTAAGAGATCATTAGTAATTTGGAGAGGAGCAGTTTCAGTGGAACGATAAGGTTGGAAGCGATATTTTAAGAGGTTAAGAATGGAGTAAGAGGAGAGTATGGATGCACCAAATTGTAGGTGGCCTAAGCAAGTCACTTAACTTCTCAGTCTATGTAGATCAGAGGTGTCAAACATGAAAGCCTGAAGCCCACAACACTCCTGAGCAAAGCCAGAACCGGATATAATTGGGAAATATTTAACAAAGTAAACAAAAGTACAATAGAACACAGATAATGTTAATATGTGGTTTTCTAAGTCAGTCTACAGCCTGCAGGGATCCTTCTGTATAGTTAGTGACCTTGTTTCTACTTGAGTTAGACACCACTGGTCTAGATGACTCCTTAAGACTATCAGCTACAGAGAAGGTGCTGACCTGCATTGGTAGAGGAAGTTTCCTCACCTGCGAGTTCCCTCTACCAACATATAGACCTCTAATATTCGAAATACTCTCCAATTTTATACAGATTTAATATATTAAGGGAAATATTTGGAAAAATAGTTATGTCTTTCTTTTTCTTTTTAGAGGCTGGGTCTCCCTATTTTACCTAAGCTGGAAGTACAGTGGCCACTCAGGAGATAACCCTACTGCTGATGGGTACAGAAGCTTTGACCTGTCCTGTTTCCAATTTGGGCCAGTTCTCCCTTCCCTAGGTAGTCCACTTCTCCTCTCTCCCATCACCTAGAGGCTCACCATATCAGACCTGGACTTAGTGCAGATTCCTGGTTGACTTTAGCCCATCTGCAGCTCAGAAATCCCAAACTCAAGAGATCTACACACCTTAGCCTCTGCCATAGCAAGAATTACAAGCGTATGCCACCGTGCCAGGTGTAACGTTATAACACAAGAGATATCCATTGTCAGCAAATATGTGGGGGGAGGGGGGGAGAAGACATATAGCACAAAGGAATACATTTAAATACCCTCTTCTGGATTCTCTTATCTGTTACTGATGAGGCGTTGACACCTATGAATTGACTGAAACTTTATCATTTCTAAAAATGTTATGTTTCCTATCTCACTCACTTACTGCTATCTGGCTATTTTGATTGTCGTGAAGAATGATAACAACTCATTCTTCATAATGATGGAGGGCTGTTGGGAGGATCAAATGAAATAATACACGTAACACGCTTTGCAGACCTTAGAGTATTTTATGAGTGTCAGTTGTGATGCTATAAGCAGTAAAGTTATGAGCTAAAAAAACTGATGAATTTTTTTTCATCGAAGTCAGTGGCTCCCAGACTTCTTCCCCCCTCCTCTCATTGCCCTCCTTTCCAAGGTTTAACCTTTTCCTCTCAGCACCACCTTCAACACACACCTTTCTTTCCTTTATGATGACTCAAGCTTAACTGTATCCCAGTACTAGAGAGAGTAGCAGCATAACTGAATAGGTAGGCAAGCATTTTTCTAGAACATAATTCCAAATCTTCCTTGATTATATTATCAAATAAATTGATCAAATCAATTATAAAGAATAAGTTTTCCCTTTATATGAACATTGTAGTAGCAGTAGTAGTAGTAGTAATAGTAATAGTAGTAATAGTGGTAGTAGTAGTAGTAGTAGTAGTAATAGTAGTAATAGTGGTAGTAGTAGTAGTAGTAGTAGTAGTAGTA
>NW_020944355.1:3543482-3556576 GCF_900497805.2 Vombatus ursinus | reverse complement strand
TAATAGTAGTAATAGTGGTAGTAGTAGTAGTAGTAGTAGTAGTAGTAATAGTAGTAATAGTGGTAGTAGTAGTAGTAGTTGTTGTTGTTGCTGTTGCTGCTGCTGCCGTTGTTGTTTGAGGGGGAAGGTCTGGACCTACTTGTGATTTTATTGATAGAAAGAGGATGGCAATTCCACTAATACAGACGGCCAACTCATCTGTAACTTTCAATCCTAGAGTGGTGCGTGGAGCACTGAGAGGTTAGAGGACTGATCTCTGGTCACCCAACTAAAGGCACGGAACCCAAGTCTTCCTGACTCCAAAGCTAGTCCTCTATCCACCATGCCACATTGTCTTTCACGTAGACATAACGTATACCCACCGAAATCTTAGCATCAGTAATGGCATAAAAGAACTACCTAACAATTGAAATGAGGTTTTAATGAAACATTTCATTTTGTGAAATTCATCCATGTTGCTGGGCTATTATGAAAGGCCGGCTATCTTCTTAATTATAAACTACAGTATTTAGAGGCCTGGAAATCCGAAACTTGAATGGAAAATTTTCTCCAGACAAAACTTGGTGTTCATTCCACCCCAGTAGCAAATGTTTTTACAAATTTTAAAATCAAATCAATTCAGCTCTTTTAGAATAGACAATATGCACATTTGAATAGTAGCGTTTGTGCTATTTGGGGACCAAGAGAAAGTATCCTGAGATTGGATGGTGCCAGATCAGCAGTTTTCTCTTGGAGAAACAATAAGGTGAAAGCCTAGTATACCACGTGCTATTTCTAGCCATGTGACTTCCTTAAAAACACAGGCTTTTGAGCTGAAAGGGATCTTGAAAGTCTAGCCCCTCATTTAACAGAGGGAGAAACAAATTCCCAGCGTCCCAAGACCGCCTGCTGGCAGAATCAGGATTCCATCCTAGATCTTCCGAGTCTACTTCTAAATCTATGACTGCAGCTTCCCCAGACATCTGATGGAATGAACAGCAATATTTTTTATACTTGCATTACCTGATTCCCCTGACATCCAACTAGCAGATATGACACAGTGAATATGACGCACAGTGAATAACATTAATTTATTATAAGTGCAGTAGAAGGGCACAAAGTGCTGTCTGACGTCTAAGAGGAATAAGGCTGTTACTGGCATAAGAGAAGCCTGGCTAGAAGAGGGCTCTTTGGGCTTGGGCTTTAGAGGATGGTGGGGAATTCAACAAGGGAAGGGAGGCTACTTCAGGCCTAGGGCACATAGTAAAAGTACAGAGACTGAAAAGTATAAGGGACATCCAAGGGACAGAGGGTAGGCTGGTTTGGCTGCGACAGCAGGGCTAAGATGTAAGATAAGGCTGGAAAGTTAAGATGGCGACAGATTATAGACAACTTTGAATGCCGGACAAAGGAATTTGAAATGTACTCAGTAGGCAATAGATAGCCACTGAAGATTTTTGAGCACAGAGGCATCATACAACCATATCTACACATAAGGAATCTTCTTACTGACACAACCAACCTCTGGCCTTGACTACCTGAATAATTCAAATAGAAGCCATTCTAGAACCCACATCTTCCTAATAATTGCTTATATTTTCCCCTTTACTTTATATAGATAGGAAGCACAACAATAAACAAAACAACCTAGACATCACCCATCCGAAGCAAATGAACTCTTTCAACATTAATATAAAATTGCTGGATTTAGACTCAGAGGACCTGGCCTCAAATGTCAACTTTGCTACCTGTGACTTGCTAATAAGTCACTTAATCTCTCTGGGCCTTCTTCCATAAAATGAAAAGGCTGTGGGGTGGGCTAAATGATTTCTTAGGTATCTTTCCTATTTAAATCTATGACCCTATGATCGACAGCATATCTTAAACGGCAGCGCAAATTTGATTTGAAGGTTTACAAAATAACTATACCTCAATCAGTCAGGCAAAATCTTACTTCAGGCATCCAAGAAATTTGGGCAAAAACAAGGTGTATTGCTTCAACTATCCAACTGGAGACCCAACTGGAACTAGCTACTTGGGCAACATTACTCTTTCTTCTCTTCCTTCCTTACTTCCTTCCTTTCTTTCCCTTCCCTCTGTCCACATAGGGAATCATATCCTTACCTGCTTGCTGGTGCTCTATCCAAAGGAATGTAAATTTTAATTGACTAGACCCCCCTCCCCTTTTCTTTTAAGGACCATGCTTTAAACCCAAATAGCTCTGGCTTTTACTGATTGACCAACAATAGGTCCCAGGTCAAGCCCCACTTAGTCACTGTTTGGGTCCTGATTGGCTCAGACTGGATTTAAATAGCAATTGTTTCTGTTTGGCCAGAAACCCTGAGAGTCATCCCCTCCCAGATTGATTTTTTTTTGGTTTTGACTAGGTAAAGAAGTCATTCTCTGCCTCTTTTCTTACCTAGCCTTAATCACTGAATGGGTGTTGCCTCAGTTAAATTGACACCTGTTAAAGCCCTTAGCCTAAAAAGGCCAAGGTCTCCCACTGCATCCAGGGCCATCTCCAGTTGTCCTGATCTATATCTCACCACTGGACCCGGATAGCTCCAAAGGAGAGAGTGAGGCTGGTGACCTCACACAGCCCTCCCTGACTTAAATCCAATTCACTTGCATGTCATGGCATCACCTCCCTGATGTCATGATCCTCTTCAAGAATGAAGGACAAACAATAAGGATTAGTTCGATAGAAGGAAAAAATTCTTATTAATTAACTCACAGGTTGCATTGGCAAGTAATGAGTTCCTCATTACCGGAGGACTTCAAGTCAAAGCTGAATGGCCACCTCTAGGGATGTCTTTGAGGGACTTACTGATAGATTATATGACCTTGGAGAGCCTTTCCAACTTTGGGATTTGGAAATTCTACTGTGTATCTGCCCTACAGACAACGATTGCCCTCAGGTAATGATTCAGTTATAACATTATCCATCATAGACTCCACTCCATCATCCTTGCTTTTTAAAAGTCTCACATAAGAAAATGTAATATTACAGCACATTGTTATAAATCATATAATGTACAGTTATCTAGGGCATGCTCAGGCTAATGATTCAAATTTCCTCTCTACTTTTACTTAAATCTATTAACAATAGTGAAACCCTCTCCTTGATCCAGGTCTGCCAACTTTGGATATCTATGGTTTAATTTTCAAAGTTTCACACCAAAAGTGGTCAAGGAGATTATCTAACAATGGGAATTAGTGAGGATAAAAATATTTTGTCTCAGCGACCAGGTTCACCTTTCAATCTGAAAATGGGTAGTGCTTAAGCCACCTTCTCCCATGAATTCTGTTTGCTAGCATTTCCCACTTTATGCTCATTTTCCTTTTGTTCCAGAGACCTGTAATCCAAGGTTATGGTGAGCTACCACCAAGTTCCTTTCTTGCAAATGTCAGTGAATTAGGAAGATGTGCAGATTGAACTGCAAAAGTAAATGAGATGTTAAGAGCAACAATTTCTTTAATTAATGAAATGATAATGTTCAGTGCAGTGTGCTAATAGTATAGTAAGAATTATTTCAACAATTAGCAGATTTTATACATTTAACCACAGGTGCTATATATTAAATACGTTTTATTACTGTAGTAGGTTACTTTAATTAATAATAAGAACAAAGGGTGGGATATATTAATAATTAATTCATTATGAACAATGATCAAAATAAATAACAATTACAAATAAAGTTAATAAATCCCAATCCCCAAAGTAACTCATCAACATAATAACTTTCTATAATATTTTGGCTCCTGCCTTCCCAAGAAGGTTCCTTTGTTGATTTTACTTACTATAAGCAATTATACATTATTGAAATATACAATTATTGCTATACATAAAGTATTCCATAGTGAGTCAGTAAGTGGTACCACAAGTAATTTATTGAAGAAATGAAGGGAATAGTTGAGGGTACCATAAGAGGCAATGGAAAACCATAGATTAGTTCTCATCTTGAGCATACTCCATTGTTCAGCCTGATTCTCCTTTTCTGGCTCTAAAGGGCAAAGCTGAGGAGAGGAGAACACTCATTATCCCCTCTCCTTATTTCTAGTTTGAATAGAAAATCAATGAAATGAAGCCAGGAGCGGATTCAGACCCTGCCAGATCTGACATTTTCCTGGATGCTTCTGGCAGATATGCATAAAAAATAATGGAAGGGACTCCTTTTTTGGGAGAATTCCTAGGCTAGTGTAGGAATCCCCACTGATCATATGGGAAAATGGGCTATTCCAGGCTCTCGGGAAGGACTTTGGTGTTCTCTGGCTCCAATTGGAAATGTTCCTTCTCCGCTTCCAATACCAAAAACTCCACTATTAATATTTATCCTTATCTTCCACGTAAAAACTTTATTTGCATGTACATTAGTGAAGACCTTGACCCAAAGAAATTAAACTTAAGTCTTTTTCTAGCTTCATGTTCTTGCTGTTCAGTCATTTTTCAGTCCTGTCTGACTCTTTGTGATCTCCATTTGGGGTTTTCTTGACAAAAATACTAGAGTGGTTTGCCATTTCCTTCTCCAGTTCATTTTACAGATGAGGAACTGAGGCAAACAAGGTTAAGTGACCTTCCAAGGTCACACACCTAGCAAGTATCTGAGGCTGAATTTGAACCCAGGAAAATGAGTCTTCCTGACTCCAGGCCTGGCACTTTATCCACTGAAGCACCACCGAGCTGCCCTACTTTGCATTAACTAAAGCCTAAACATACTGGGTTCTCTTGCCCATATTTGCAATGTAACCACGTAATTGCCAAATCCCTCTTAACTTGGTGTGACGTAGACATCTCCTCTTTTAAAGAGCAGATAGAGTTAGGTCTCTGGTGTTATTCCTTCTTTGGGGTTTTTATAGCATATTGCTTTCTTAATTCTTCTCTCCCTGCCCCAGCAAAGTCACAAAGCAACTATGCTAACCTCCCACCAAACATCTAGGTGAAAACTAGGAAATTCAATCATTTGTCTAGGTGCATACACATATCAACATAATCAGTATGCCATAAGCCACACCTCTGGATGAGAGGTTGACAATTTTGCTTTTCATTTAAAGATACGTTTAGACACAACCACAGCAATGCCACCAGAATTAAACTGACAAATGTGAAACTAAACATTCAACTTCACTGCATTTGAAATACGATCACCATCCTCAGTTCTAAGCTACCCAAACAATTTCTTATCTATGAACTTCTCGTAAGGGAGAACCTACTAGCAACCAAGGCATCCTTGGATAGTTCTAATTGTTAGGGAGTTTTTCCCTTTTGTTATTGTTCAGTTATTTGCAGTTGTGTCTGAGTCTCTGTGACCCCATTTGGGGTTTCCTTGGCAAGGATAGTGGAGTGGTCTTGCCATTTCCTTCTCTAGCTCATTTTACAGATGAGGAGACTGAGGCAAACAGAGTGAAGTGACTAGTCCAGGGTCAAACAGCTGGTGAATGTCTGAGGCCCAATTTGAACTCAGGAAGCTGATTCTTCCTGACTCTAGACCCGGCATTCTATCCACTTTGCCACCTAGCCACCCCTAGTTATTTCTTACCGAAGGTTAAAATGTGCAGTCTCTGCCCACTGCACTCAGAGCTGGAAGGGCCTTTAGGTGCTACCTGATGCAACCCATACCTGACCAAGAAACCTCTCACCAATATCTCTAGCAAGTGGCTATTTAGGCCTCACTTGAAAATCTCCACCTGAAGGAACCAAGCAATAAAAAGGGCTTGACCCCAGAAATGGTATATCCAACTAAAAACGTGAAGGGAACAATGAAAACAGTAAGGAAGGAATCACCACTGGACTTCTGCAAGTGGAAGCTTTCATCTGAATTGTGGCAAAATCTTCCAGTCTCATATATTAGAAAAATAGATCCTTGTACAGGGGGGATGGTGGATCTTATTACCTCCACAGAGTCATCATATCTAAATACAAAGAACCTTTTTCATTTTTTAATTCCTCAACATTTAAATTGTTAGTATTACGGCCTTCAGCATAGTTCCCTAGAGGCCCAAGTTCCCTCCTTCCAGTGTTAAGTAGACTCAGCAACCATCAAGGTCTTCTCGGGTTACCAGACCAACAGCAGTGTCATCGGAAAGTTGAAGATGACTCTGACACTTGGCACCGAGTGAGGGTAAGTGTCCTTTTGTCCTCATTCAAGGTTTCTTCGTCGGGTCAGAAGTGACAGTTGTTTTTTTCAGCCTACTATTTCTTCTGTCTAGTATCACACTTCTTTTCCATCACTTCATTTTGTAATTATGATACTCTGGGGTATAATTATGTCGTGAATAATGACTATAATGGACTGTAGGAGAAGTAAGATGAAACCTGTCTTTCTGACTTAAACTGGAGAGTCTTATCGCTTCATTAAAAGTGAGTAATGTTACACCTTGTCAACAGAATCCTCTAAATAAATGCATAGCTAGGACCTTTGGCCTTATTTTCATTTCCCATAATATTTATTTCATGATTACTATAAATCATATGAGGCAATGAATTTCTAATGGTTGCTCAGCAAAGCTATAGAGGATAAAGTCACCTGGCCTTTGGCTCTGGGCCACCTGATGAGTCTCTCCCAGAAATAAGCTGCTAGGTCAGTTGCCGGGTTGTTTGGGTTTGGGGTTTTTTTTTTTTAGCTATGCATATTGATTCTTCAAAAAGGAATCACTTCTCAAAAGATCATTTACTAGAGAATCAATGTGCAGGATCTCTAGGGACTGGGGTAGTTTGGTTGTCCATGCTACTGCCCCTGCTGTTGTGCCGTCTCCTCGCGTGGAAAAGATCCAACTTAGCCCTTCTCCCATTTTCATTTCTGCTACCATGTGCCCTGTTTGACAGAATTATGAGTTAAGAGAATCGTCTACTTAGGTAAATAAGCTTGAGAAGACCCAAATCATTTCTAGAGCGTCATTTGTTAGCATTGACCCCATCAGGAAAAAAAAAAATATATAGGGTGGGGAATATAATTTTAAGAAAGCTTATACAGCAAGTACTAGTTTCTTTTCCTTAAGCTATAGTCAAGCTGCTTGGTAGAGCTTATGAAGATTACTAGACCTCAGGAAAATTGGCAGCGGGAGTTGGAGAGCAAAATGAAGCAGGGGGAACAGCTCAGAAGAGAGGGCTGAAGAGGGTAGGGTTGGGGTAAGGGATGAAGGGATGAGCTATCTCTTGGCCTGAGCTTTATTCTCTTGAAATTATACTTCCATTGCTAAAGGCATCTTTAGTCCTTTGCTTCATTCTTTTCTTATGAGCCTGTCCTTTTACCCCATCCTAAATGATATTTTAAAAGGAGGGTAAAGTTCCTAAAGTGCCTTGGGGCGATATCTATTTTTTAAACCAGGGCTTCTTTATGGCCTTGTCTTTTTTTTCTCCTAACTGATCACCTGAGGACCCAACCGGGTGCCAACAAACAGTCGTCCTTTAACAAAAGGTTTCCTTTTCATTTAAACAACTGGTTAGTAGGATTAAATCACCATTGTCCAAAGTGATTCTAATAAGCAGAGTATTGATTGAAAAATCTAATGCTTATTAATAGTTGCGCCATTTTGCACATATTTCTCTCAACCCACTTTCCCATCTTCTTTTGACTAGAAGAGGCAATGACTTTTCCCAAAGGCTAGATCAAGATCAATAGACAAAATCCTCTTCCTTAGGCCACCTGCCTAGGAATTCCCTCGATCTCCTGTAGTCTTAGAGAGGGTTGCCGGAGGCTGAGAAGTAACTTGATTGGACTTGGCCATAATCACACAGGTAAGAAGTGCCAATCAACTAATCAGCAAGCATCTATTAAATGCCTACTGTTTGCTAGGCACCTTGCTAGGTGCTGGGAATACAAATACAAAAAAAGAAACAATTTCTACCTTTAGGAAGATCACCTTCTATCAGTGGAGACAAAACATACATATAAAAGTGCATAAAGTATAAACATCCTAGATAAACAAAAATGCATGTGAGGTGGTTCGGGAGGATGGGCAATAGCATTTGGGGGTATCGGGAAAAATTTCATGTAGGAAGTGGTGATTGAGCTGAGGCTTGAAGGAAGAGAGGAGCTCTCTAAGGAAAAAGTAAGGAGAGATAGTACATTCAAGAAATGGGAGATGACCAAGTCAAAGGCAGGAAGGTGGGAGATAGAGTGCTATGTGCAGAGAAGAGAAAAAAGGCCAGTTTGGTTGGATTGTAGAATGGGGAAAGGGGAGTAATGTATAAGGATCGTGGAAATATTGGTTGGGGCCAGACTGTAAGAGGTTTTAAAGCCAAACAGAGGAGCTGAGATTTGATTCTAGAGGTAATAGGGAGCCACTAAAAGTGATTGAGTAGGGAAGTGATATGGCCATAGATAGACTTAAGGAAACTCACTTTGGCAGCTGTGTAAAGAAGAAGCGTCAAACACGCAGTCCATAGAGCACACGACATGCCCAAGCACATGGCTCCAACCAGATTAAAATATAATTGGGAAATATTTAACAAAATAAATAAAAATACAATAAAACACAGATAATATTACATTTTAAAAACCAAACCAGTAGGAGGACTGCAGGGATCTTTCTGCATGGTTTAAGTGGCCCAGTTTCTATTTGAGTTTGACACCACTGGGAGAAGACGGATTGGAGTAGGGAGAGATATTTGAGGTGGGAAGACCAGTAAGGAGGCCACTTCAGTAGTCTAGGTGAGAGTTGATGAACTAAGTTAGTAGCTGTGTAAGTAGATGTGAGAGATGTTGTGAAGGTAAAAATGGCAACATTCGGCAACTGATTGGCTGTGGAAGTGAGGGAGAGTGAGGCATCCAGGATAATGAACCTGGAAGACCCCAGCAATGGCAGTATTGACAGACATAGAGAAGTTTGGAATAGGGGGAGGTTTGGGGGAAAAACTAATGAGTTCTATTTCGGAAATGTTGAGTTTGAGAAGCCTCTAAGGCATCTAGTTTGAAATGTCCAATAGGCAATTGGTGATGTAGGACTGAATCTCAGGAGAGAGACTGGAGCTAGATATATAGATCTGGGAGTCATCTGTATTGACATGATAATTAAACCCATGGGAGCAGATGAGGGTCACCAAGATTGAGTGTAGTCAGAGAAAAAGGGGCCCATGTGAGAGTTTGGTGAATACCCACAGTTGGGGTGCATGAAATGGATAACAAACCACCACAGAAGGCAGAGAAGGAGCAATCAGACAGGTAGGAGGAGAACCAAAAGAGCGTGGAGTCAAGAGTGTCAAATGCAGCAGACAGGTCAAGGAAAACACTATCACATTTGGAAATTAAAAGACTGTTAGTAATTTTGAAACGACTAGTTTTGGTTGAGTGATAATGCCAGAAGCCAAATTGCAAAGGGTTGAGGAGGGAGTGAGTGAGGAGAGGGAGTGGAGGCAGTGAGGATACAGTTTTTCTCCAAGTTTAGTTGAGAAAAGAAAGAGATGTAGGACAATAGTCTGAGGAGATCCAATTTGGTGAAGGGGTTTCTTAAAGAGTGAGGGAGACTTGGGCACGTCTGAAGCAGTAGGAAAAGGAAAAACCAAGGAGGTAGGGAAGGCAGAAATATGCTGTTGTTCGTCCTTCGGTCTGGAGAAGATGATGTCAGAAGCAGATTTGAACCAGGTCTTTTTGCCTCCCAGTCTAGCACTTTAACCACAACGTCATGCCACCTGTAGTGAAGAGGACCAAAATAAAGCAGGCCCCAATTGGTTAGTTCAGTTATTTCGGTCATTTTAATGATTCAACTGGATGCACCATGAATCAGTTCAACCTGTAACTTGGAAACCTACCATTCCTTTTGTTTCCAAATATTTGTCTCTATCAGTTTATGGCTCCTGACTGGCTATCAGTGAGTCGTGAGTTCAAAGACAAATGCACATTTGGTTTCAAAGACTGGCTGTCAATGAATTGTGTTTATCCCCTGAGATATTTTTTCTGCTGCCTTGAAGATACACTATTCCTCGAATCCTCCAGTTCAAAAGGGGAACTCCATTTCTCCTGGTCTTGAGCCCAACCACGATTTTTAATGCCTTGCTTCATATTTCTGGCTCAAGTTTCTACCCTGATTCCCTTCCCCGACTTCTCCTGACCTCTGCGTCCTTCAAAATGACCTCACTAGTCCTGCTTCCTAGTGAACTCTCCTGAACCCTGACAAAGCTGGAACGTCCTAACACCCCAATGACAGGGACTAAGGTAGAAAAGTCTTAAAGTTGCTTCGCCTTAACCATTAGTGTCTGTCATCTCTAAATTAGTCAAATCAAGTGAAGTGTTTGAGAGTGGGTGATATGCTCTGTTTCCCTTGACGTGAGTTGATTGGATTGCATATTTAGAACTAGAAGGCATCTCTGAGGCTGTCTAATTTAGTGTCCTCAGTTTTTAGAGGAGGAAACTTAGGCCCAGAGAAATGGCTCCCTCAAGGTCACACTGGTGACAGACAGAAGCACGATTCCAACCTTGGTCCTTGGACTCCAAATCCAGCCCGTTTCCCTTGTTACTTCTTTCCCATCTATATGGACTAATGACCAAAATGATGATCATATGGCATGTTTGGGGCTGGCATGGGACAAACAGCTTTCAAACGGTAAGATGCTTTTCTAAGAAACATCTGACAGGAAATTCTGGTTAAAAGTGGCCAGATCATCTAACATAAATTCAGCCCTCCAATATGGGGGAAACTGGATAACTAACTTGCATTGTATAAGCGACCTTAAAAAAATAACTAGTAGTGATGAAAATAAACGAGGAGGGTAAGTAAATGAGAGCATTATTGTGCAGACGTTTATGAACCATTAAGCATAACCATAGCTAGGGAAATAGCTTTCTGTTTGCTAGAGATAACCACTCTGAACTCTGATACATAATACCATCAATGAGGAATACAAGAATGTTTACACAATAAGTAGAATGAAATGCAATATCTAGTTCTCTCAATATGGCAGGAGAAGCTAAAGAACACTATCACCAGTGTTCTCCAGATCGATCAAAGGGAAAATGAGTTGAGTAATAATCTTCTTACAGAGATGTGCAAAGCACAATTGATTTTGACAAAGGGTCTTCCACTGCAAAGTTCTCTCAGATATCACTCTTGCTATGAACTTCAAAAGCCAATGTTGAATCTAGCCAAGTCATCAAAGTGGATATGCTGTCATCATTCCACACACACACCGAACTCCCACTGACTTCAATCAGGAACGTCATAGTCAAAACCCCAGCAGGAGATGACCCCAATTTTTTTTTTCCTTGACACCAAATTCAATGACTCTACTCAAAAAGGGGCAGATAATTCTACTTTTCCCATAGACAATTTTAATACTGGCAGCTTATAAAGGAATTTTATGAAGTATATTACTGTGACCTATGTCTCTTGGCCTCTGTTCACACTAATGTACTTAAAAATATTACACAATTAAGATTTTTTTTTCCAAAATGTGGAAAGTATCACTACATATTTGCTAGGGTGACAGTAGTCACAACTGCAGGAGTCCCTGAGAAAATAACTTGCCAAAAGAATTCCCAGATACTGAACGAAATCATTATAAACCACTCTGATTCTTTTCGTTTTCCAGAAGGCAACAGGCTCTTATTTTCTATGGTGAGAAGATTACTTAGGACTCCCCTCCCCCAACATCTTCTCCCCTTTAATGTCATTATTACATGTCCGGTAGTACTACTGATGCTAAGAACACTTTGCTTCCTTAGAAAGAAGCAGATGAAACTACTGATCCCCAAAGTATAGAATTACAGAATCTTGGAGCTGGTAGGGGTCTCAGAGCCTATCTTGTTCCAACTCACACCCAAACAGCATACAAAGCAAGCAGTTCTCTAGTCCTTGCCTATTTATGTCATTCAGGTTCCCAGAATGTATACTGAGAATATTGTCAGGCTTACTTACTATCGTCGCCAATATGAATTCCAGCTGAACAGGCTTCCCTTCCCTTTGGGCACCAGAGCAAATCCAACAAAAGATGAGAGTGTGAGGGAAAGCAGTGAGGCCAGAGTGAGGGTGATCTACTCACAGAACGATGAGGATCTCCGAGGCTGCAGCAGCATCTAGAACACTAGACGTGGGCCCAAGGAGTCCCGACTTCAAATCATGCCTACAACACTTAATAGCTGGATGGCTCTGAACAGATCATTGCGTCTCTGGGAACCTGTTTCCTCATCTGGAAAAAGAGGGATTAGGCTCTCTGAGGTTTCTCCCAGCTCTACCTCTGTGATACTTTGATTCGCAAATTGGGGAGACTGGTGTTATTAACCGTTGAGCTATAAATCTATGATTGTATGATCCTAAGATGAAACAAGACAAGATATGACTCTGGTCTTTAAGGAACCTCAAGAAGTCCTCAGAACAGTACAATTGAACAGCCTCCTCCTGAAGTCAAAGGCATCTTTGGCAGTGAGCACTGGAGAGCAGAGGTTTTAACTGTACGATTGTTGTTCCGTTGTTTCGATTGTGTTTGACTCTTTGTGATTGCCATTTGGGGTTGACTTGGGAAAGATACTCAAGTGGTTTGCCATTTCCTTCTCCTCTGTATATTGATGGAGCCTAATGAAAATGCCTGAATTTCTTGCTCATATTCCACCAAACCCTATGCTGAGGAAATGATAACATTATTCCCATCATGAGCAGATCTTTGTCAAGGAAGGAGTCTCTTAGTAAGTGGGAAAAGTGCTAATGAGGTCTACTTGGCTACAGATTCAGAAAGCTAATGAGGAAGAACAGACCAAAATGTTAGCTCTAGTCTCACTTCTACCCTGGACCCAGCTGTCCGGACTGGTGACTACCCCACTCCACCTCCTACTCTCTGGCCTGCTCAAAAACCAAGATAGCTACCTTGACTTTTCCTCCATCCCCTTCAGTTCTGGAACCATGATCAAATCAACTCTGCCACTCATCCTGAACAGGCCATTAATATACTTTCACATGGTCCCACTCACCACCTCTTAATCAAAGTGTGCCCTCCCTGCCCCCCCATATGTTGCTTTTATATTTGTATACCCAAGACTTAGCACAATTATTTAGCACAGAATAAGCTGTTAACAAGTGCTTTTTTATTCATTTATTCACTCACTTGCAAAGATAATCTTACAGCAAAAAAAGGAGGGAGAGGAGAGAGAGAGAGAGAGAGAGAGAGAGAGAGAGAGAGAGAGAGAGAG
>NW_020944355.1:3535758-3543472 GCF_900497805.2 Vombatus ursinus | reverse complement strand
AGAGAGAGAGAGAGAGAGAGAGAGAGAGAGAGAGAGAGAGAGAGAGATCATCCTGGTGATAACTATAGAAAGATATACAGAATCTTGACCAACAAGGCCGGCTGGAATTTCACTTCTCCCAAATTCAGAAAATGCTGTAATGTTTCAGAGTAAAAATCTTTCAGGTCAGGACCAGTTGAGTTGTTGCTTTAGGGAGAAAACAGCTTCAATCAAGATGCAATAACAGTAATTATGTAAAAGGCTATCCTTTAAATGGTAAGACGACAAGGAAAGGGACAATAACTGTACCGTGAGATGCAACAGGTTCCACACAATTCTTAGGCCTTTGGCTCCTAAATCAATATTTCAGTGGCCAATTGCAGATATAATGATATACTACAATGTCACAGCAAAATCACATGACATATTGTCAATAAAAATGGCTCATAAAAAAGCAAAATGCACAGAAACAAAGAATGACAATGTTTACTGTTTGCAAATATTTCCAGCCAAGATGATAAGACATCAACACCCGGATGATACAAGATGATAGATAATTCATTGGTGAAATAAAGGTGCTAGTTTTCAGCAAACATGTTGCTCTAGAGTTTTTTAAATCACTAAAGTTTTCTATCTTTAAAAACAAGAAAGTCATAGCTATCACTCTTGAACTCAGTCTTGTTTCTGGTAAGATTTCTCTCCTCCATTCAGCCTATCTCCACTATCTCCCCAAGTTCTCCCATGTAGCTCACACCTCCTCCCACCCAACCACATAGTAAAAAAAGTTAAGAGCTATTCAGAGAAAGTCAATCGATTAAGAGAATACCACTTTGATCACTCTGAATCAAGATGGCAGATCATTACCTGTAGTATATTGCAGATGAAGTCCTTGGAGCCTCAAAGCCATTTTGCAAACCCTCTTCACTGTCACAAATAAGCATTTGTCCACAATCTGGCAACAGTGAATTTCCAAAGCTCTCTCTCCTTGCCCCAGCTTCACTGAAGCATAGAAACCCCATTATCAAGGCTTCACCAATCTAAATTAGACATTTTCTGACTTTGTACTAATTCTGTCCCCACCCCAGCTCTGTCACTTACTCGTTGTCTGGCTTTGGGCAAGGCACTCAGGGCCTCGCTTTTGTCTGGAAAATGAAAGACTAGATACTCTCTGAGATCAAATCTGTGAACCTCTAAGCTCCAAACTGATGACCCTGTGAACTTCCTGTCCAATACCACTTATGCTCAGACAGATGTCCAGTTAGCATCCTCTTTTACCAAAAGAAAATAAAGCTCAACCAGACCATGTGTAATTATGGAAATGCATAATGAATCATAGCGAGGACAGCTAGATGGCCCAGTGGATAGATACAGCACTGGACCTGGAGTTAGGAAGATCCAAGTTCAAATCTAGCCTCAGACATTTACTAGCTGTGTGACTCTGGGCAAGTCATTTAACCTCTGTCTTCCTCAGTTTCCTCATCTGTAGAATGGGGATAATAACAGTACCTATCTCCCAGGGTTGCTGTGAGGATCAAATGTGATAATATTTGTAAGTCACTCTGCAAACCTTAAAGTGCTATATAAATGCTAGCTATTATAAGTATTATAGAGAATTAAAAAGTACAAACCTCTGATTGCATCCAAGACGAAACTTCTCGTGTGTTCTTTTCCCTGGACGTCAGTTGTGCAGGAGATCACCTTGGTTTAGGCGGCCGTGGCAGCCAGGAACAACATGAGGGAAATATGGTTTCATTTGCTTCATAATTGTGCTGTTATGTAATCACTTATCACACCGGCACAGCCCTAAGTAGCATATACTACTCCTCTCATCAGGGCGTCATAGAATCACGGCATCTTTAACTTGCAAGAGGCTGCGGGATTTCTCTGGTCTAAACCATACCTGACAAAGAATCCTCTTGATAACATTTCCCCGAAGTGGTCATCCAGACCTTTGTTGAATATCTTCACTGATCAGGAAGCCCATTATCACAGGAGGCAGTCCACTCCAGTGTAGGGCAGCTTGCATTGCTGAGAAATTTGGCTTTTTGCAACTTCTACTGATCAAGCCTAGGTTTCTCCAACAGATCTAATCACTCCTCCACCTCACAGCTCTTCAAATAATTGTAGGCAGCCAACACATCCCCTCCTCTTCCCTCTATCCCCAGCATTGCCTCCAGGCTAAAAATAACCAATTCTATATGACATGACCTTCAGACAACCCTTCTCCATCCCCCTTGCTCTATGGGCACTCTCAAGCTTACCAATGCCCTTCCTAAAATGGGATACCTAGCCCTGGACAGAACATTCTAACCTAACATATTCTGTTTTAAATACAGGGTGTCCCAGAAGTCTCAGTGCAGACTACATGTAGTCTGACATCTGGATAGAGTACACTAATACTCTTATTATCCTCTCATTATCATTCCTGGAAATTGGGCAGACCTAACATCTCATTAAACTTTTGTGGGCTGCCGCATTTGCCCTGGTGACTTCTGTTGTGCTTGTGGTCCACTAAAAGATCCAGATCTTTTTCAGACAAGCTGCTTTCTAACTCTGACTTGCCTATATTACAGTTAGGAAATTGATTTTTTGAAACCAAGTCTATGACTTTACCTTTTTTGGGTCTGAACCTGTTATTTTATTGCTGTAGGGAACAAAGGGTGAGGAACTTCACCCTTCCAATGTAGAGGTGTGGTTGGGATACTGGGAAATTAAGTGACTTGCCCAGGGTCACACAGCTACTGTATGGCAGAGGTAGAGTTTATCTCCAAAAATGATTCTCTTTCCTCTTTGCCAAAAGGTTTGCTAAAGAGAGAAGCGGTTTTGGAGCCTGGAAGACATAGGCTCCAAGTCCAGTCTCTGACCTATCCTGACTGGGTGACCTGAGACAAGTCAGATTAACCTCTCAGTGCCTCCAGGCAATTAAGACTAGAAATTGTGGAATCAAGAATCACTTGCACTGGTGAGCATTTCCTCATCTAGAAGGAGCTTCAGAAACCAATGAAATCCCGGGTTCAGTCCCTTTGTTCCTCTCTGCTATTCCTTGCTGGGAATACAGTCATAGATATGTGCTCTGCCCAGGGTTCTGCCTTAAATGCAAAGTATTCCCAAAGTCCTAGTGTAGTTCCTTAAGCGTTCAAATCTGTACTAAGACTTACTGTTGGAATAACCTATGTGTCAATACATTTTTGTTCCTCTCTACAAACATTTAGCCATCATTAATTTTTCTAAAATTATGCCAAGCATTTTATAAAGTACACTACCACTCTAGGTCACTATATATTCACAGACAATGCAGTTCAAAAACTATTTACTGACTAGTTGCTGTGGTGCTAGTACTGTGCCAAGTGCTTTGGGTGGCAGAGATGTGTGTAAGATACTGTCTTACCCGCATGAAGTTCATAGCCTATTGAGGAGAAAAGATATGCTCATAAATAATCATAATATAATGTAGAATGTGAAAAAAGTGACCATTATGGGACTAGAAAGGAGCAATTATTTCAAAAATCTCGAACTTCTACAACTTACTTATACACGCTGCATTCCCTTCACCATCGATCTTATTTTTCGGTGGCCAAATTCATATATTATCAGGATATTTCTGTGCATAGCCTAAGTATGATTTGGGGTGGATGCACAAATGGGGCTTTAACTTTAACTTTAACTGGATTCACCCTCAGTCCTGTTTCCCTTTGCCTGTGGTCTAGAGGAAGGACGGATGAATTGAGAAGAAATTGCTCTAATCTCCTACCGGGCTGGGCCCTGGGCAAACTAGACCCACCAGTTGGTTTCTTATCCAATCTAACACTTACCAAACAATTCTCGGACTAGATCTAGTCTGTCATCCTCAAGCCAATTTTCAATCTGTGTGACAACTATCTTATCCAAATCAATATGTGAAGAGTGTCAAATCAAACAATTTTCACTTAACAAAATAGCGCTAGGGCATATGACGGAAAGGAGAGATTCTACAATAAAAGATTAATATAGAGGAAAGTAATGAGCTTTAAAATAATGCATTATGAACTAACTCTGTGAAGTTGGCTGATTGCCAGTTTGAAGAATAATATCCTGTGTACCAAATGGAGTGCCTCTGAGTCACAGCAAAGTTTACTACAGAACAGTCAAATGTTTCATTTACTTTGGCTTTTACTCCTTAATTTTTTGCGAGGTTTTCTTAAGTATGTTCTCATCAATCAGACTTAAGGTGTCTTCCTTTAATGTGTCAAGTTAATGCACCAATCATAAATTACATTTCTATAATACTGTCTAACTGTATAACCGGCTCAGCTTAATGCAAATTTAGTACAAATTTAGGCCTTTGGGGTACATTATTTAACATTAAACCTTTCCCTTAAAATGGAGGAGGGGGAGGTTGGTAACTGAATGCTGGGGATTTCTTGCATGCTTTTGGCCCACAGGGAATCTCTCCTTTGCCTTCATTTCATTGCCTGGGTCTTACATAAATTATGATTGAGAAAAAGGGCTGATTTGTGTCTAGGTAAGACTTTCTATCTATTTGGAAGGAAAAGTCTCTAGGAATATAAAGCTCTTAAGGAGCTTGGGGATCATCATGTAAAAATCCCCACATTTTTCACTAGGCGAGGAAGAGTGAGAGGCAGGGATGTTAACTGTTAATGCAACTTTTAATACCATCTTCTTTAATTTAATCTAGGGACAAACATTCGAGATGCATTAAGGTTCTCAATTATTTTTCTAGTTAAGATTCATGTCCACTCCACGAATTTCACACTACTATTAAAATACCTTAAAACAGCAGCACTTCAGCTTTAAAAAAAATAAACACCTTCTGGACCTTTCATTTCATCCATCTTACAAATCATCATAAGAAGCCCTTTTAACTGCAGTGTTTTGCTTGTGTAAATGCTCAAAGTTTGTCCCGCTTTCAGCTCTCCCATTCTGAATTATCTTTCACAAAAGTCCTACGCTGATCACTCAGCATGCCCAGCACATGCCACACTGGGTTCTTGAAATCGATACCAGTAGGGCACAAGCTCTGGAAGGCTCTGTAATGCTGGAAAGGCTTTGAGTATGGACCTGTAAGAGATTATGTCTGCTTGTAAGTACAGAGAGGTTCAATAGTACTCTGGCCACTTGGTGATCAATTCTTTGCTCATAGCAACCTACGCAATAAAGAAAATAAAAAATGCTTCTCAGTCCTGTACGGCCTCGGTTTGCTTCTACAGGGAAGGGGGGCAGTGGTGTAAAAAAAGGGGCAGCGGGTACCAAGAATTCATCTAAAAACTATCTACAAATATTAATTTAACTGTTCTCAAAGTATGAGATTCTTGCCCAGTGGCCAAGGAGGCACACTACTGAAAAAACTGAGATCAGTTGACCTCATTATAAATGAAATAGGGAAATAAGACGAAGAGAAGTTGGATCTAAGTGAAAGACTGGCTCACTGGTTCTCCTTGGAGAGGCAAATAAAGGAGTTGGCAGAGTTAATCCAGGAGGGCATTGAATAAGATGGCCGTGTGATATAGTGGATTGGGCATTATTAAGCCAGGAGTCAAGAAAACCTGGGTTCAAGATCCTTTCTGAGACACTGGGCAACCAGGAGCAAAGTCACTTATTTTTTCATAGCTTTAGTTTTCCCATCTGTAAGTGGGATTAATAATAATGACACAGCTTAACTGACAAGACGGTTGTGAAAATCAAATGACGATGGATGTAAAGTATCTTGCAAGTCTTAAAACATTATATAAATGTCAGTGATCTTATCAGTTCACGTGGATTTCATTTTTCACCTTTATTTACCCAGCTCCGACCTCTCTCCTAACTTCCAGTGTTGCATCTCCAAATGCCTTCCAGATATCTAGAACTGGATGTCCAGTAAACATCTTAAACTCAACATGTTCAAAACATAACTCGTGAACTTTCCCCCTAACCTCCCCTCCCAACCCAACCTTCCTTCTTATTGTAGAGGGCGGACATCATCCTCCCAGTCTCACAACTCAGGCCTCAACCTGGACTCCCCACTCTCTTTCTCCCACCCCATATCCAAGCTGTTGCCAAGGCCTGTCGATTTCACCTTTTAAACACCTCTCAAATAAACCCCTCTTTTCTTCCCTGACACTACTACCCTGCTGGTACAGGTCCTCATCACCTCATACTTGTATTGTTGCAAAAGTCTCAAATAGTCCTCCCCATTCCAATCCATCCTCCAATCAGCCACTAAAGTGATTTTCCTAAAGCACAGGTCTGTAACCCCCTCCCAACCACCCCCCACTCAAAAACTCCAGTGGATCCCTATTGCCTCTAGGATCAAGTATGAAACCTTCCTAATCTATCGCCCCCCAAACACCTTTCTAATCTTCTTACATCTTCCACCATCCCATTTACTCTTTTATTCACAAACGACACTCCATACCTTCAACTTTTCGGCATTTTCACCGCCTACCCTCACGCCTGGACCGCTCTCCCTCCTCATCTCTGCCTCCTGGTTTCCTTCTGGTCCCAGCCAAAATTGCAGTTTTTATCAGAAACCTTTCCCAATCCTTGTTAATTTAGATGCCATCCCACTCTTGATTATTTCCCATTTAACTTGTATGTAGCTTGTTTGTTCATAGTTTGCTTGCTGTCAGCCCCATTACACTGTGACCTCTTTGAGGGCAGGGACTGTTTTTTGCCTTTTTGTATCCCCAGCACTTAGCACTAAGCCTGGCACATAGTACATGCTTAAATATTTATTGACTGAGTTACTATTAGGACAACAATTAATATTTCATGAGACATTTAGTTACCTCATATTGCATTTGCAAGAAGATCACCATGAAAATAATGGTAGTTTATGCTCTAATAGCTGTTGTAGAAGAGGAAGTAGAGATATTTTTGAAGAACTCAGTTAAGTCTACAAATTAAATCACCACATACTTTGATAGTCATGGAGGCTTACATGCTCCACTGGGATCCCTGTAATGCCAAGAAAATGAGAAACAGGCCTTCAAAGCATTAGGCTGAACTACTCCCTACCCACCCCTGCCCAGTCCCTGAAAATTTAAAGGCAGGCAAGAAACACGATGAGAGAGTGTGGACACATTACAAGATGCAACGTTGGAGGCCATACCCACATCAGTGAAGTCACAAATCCAAAATATTACTCAAAATCAGACTTTTATTTTATCAATTGAGAATAGCTATTCAAAACGTCTTAGTTGTTTAAAAGAAGCAGCTGAAGTTTGTTTTTAGAATGGCCACCTTACAACTTATGAAAAACTGACTTTTCAAATAATACATTTTAGCACTAGCTCTTTTGTTACCATAGATATTTCAGTAAACAAAGAACTTGGTTTTTCCTTTCATGGAAATTTGCAGAGTGCTTTGCAAATACAGAACTTTTATCTGAATGTACTTAAAGCTGCAAAGTTTTATGTAAAACGATAACATGACAATGGTACCGCGTGTTCAAAATAGGGGTTTGTGGCAGCTGGAGTCTGATTGCTAGACTCGTTATCTAACAGTACAATATATTTTAATATGATTTTCTTATGCACAAATAAGAGAAGGCAAACCATACATTTAGCGTAATATGTTATCCTAAGTTCAAAGAGCCTGCCCAAAGCTGTTGATAACAACTAAACATTTTAAAATATGGAACGGTTTCCTACATGACTGGGTTTCCTAAAGGTCGGGCAGGCACAGCACTCCTATTGGCCACACTCCCCATCTAGTCCTATATTCAAGGCTAGGTCCATTTCAGTTGCCTTTTATA
>NW_020944355.1:3423146-3535658 GCF_900497805.2 Vombatus ursinus | reverse complement strand
ACAAGTAAGTCACTATTGGGACCGCTCCAATTTACTGTTCATTTCTGTATTAATGAAGCTTCTAAATATGTCTAACAGGACAGATGTCTATGCTGGGCGTGGGCTGGGGAACAGATGACAACATAGAAAAATGGTCCAGGCTAGTCACTCAGAGTCTTGTGATAGATACAGATTACTGTATCTTCACAGCAAGTGAAGCAATCTACTAGTAGCAAGTGGAAAGAATAGCATCAGTGAATCCTTTAGGTCATTAAACGGTCACTTTCATTGTTGGCCAAGTCTTATTCCCAGGGGAAACCTTTGCAACTTTGAGAATCTGACTACTTACACACCTGAAATAGAGTCTCCTTGAAGGAGAAAAACTCAGTCTTCAGCACATTCATTCCTCTACATCCCCTTTTCTTAGCAGGTGGTAAAGAAAAACACAAATGACACCTTTTAAAATGCATGTATAGATCATTAGAACATTTGTACAGTAGTATGAGATCAAACCAGTCTGTCCCCACCCTTGCATTTGCTCATCATTTTTTTTTCCAAATAGAGACATTCAAATAAGTTAAAATGGCAACTTCTCAACATTAAAAAAAAAAATTATACCCCCTCCATTAGGTCATCTCAGTAGAAATAGTAATAACCCCCCTAATCTCTTCCCTGGCCAGCCCCTTGGTTACATTAAAATTCAGCAAAATAAGCCACAGTACAAGAGTCCAGATCGTCTAATTATGGAATGTTGTGTCTTCAACCGGAACCATCATTTTTGTGGAAAGATGTAATCTGCATTTTGTCCAAATGAGCTTCATCTCCAGTCAAGATGTTAGTAAATTCACCAAGTTTCTAATTCTTCTCTTGTCAAATTGAAGAAGAGGCATGGTGGCTCGAAGACGGATGACATTCCAATTCTAGCTGCAGACAAAATGGCAACATTCAGAATGAATACTTGCATCTTGCTTTAAAATGTTAAACAGTCTTAAATAAAAGACTCAGACTATACCACAATTTTTTTTTCAAATGACAAAGAAACCAAACAACACAGAACAAATATATTCCAGAAAAAGTATGTAATCTAAGTGCATAGTAAATGAAAGTAGAAGCCCTGGAAAATATTTTTCCCTGCTATTACCAAAGTCAAACTTTTTTTTTCCTTTTACATATACCATATGTAAAAATCAGTTTTAGAGACTAATTTCCTACTAAGGAACCAAACCAATTAATACTTACCAGGCAAGAAAAAAAAATTCCTAAAAATGCTGCCTATCCCCAAGAGCTCATTTATTTTTTTAAGACTGGAGTTCTGAAATAAATCTTAAATGGCTGAATATGGTAATCATGAAATTGTCTTTAAGGCATTTTTTTTCCAAATTAAAAATATGTATATATATATATATATATATATATATATATATATATATATTATATGGAATTAAGAGACATCAAACAAATCTTTACTTATCTCAGGATTTTACAACCTTAATGCCCAGAACTCTACATTTACACATGAGACACCTGGCAGGATTTTCAGACAGCAGGTTTTTGGTTTTTTTTTATATTTATGCTGACATGCTATAAATGCATAAGTTGATCTGTTCAATGTACTACCAGCAATCAGAATTGGGGGCTTCTTTTATCCCTCTTTCTGATGGGTCACACATAAAGGAAGAGAAAGAGATTAAGAGCACTCATACAGGCAGCCTTGAGGGGCTGGGGGCAGTAATCATGTGAACACCATACAGAGAGAAGCTAAGAGCTCACTTCAATCCGATCATAGCCATTTCACAAGGATGGCGGAATCTCCTTTGTTCAAAGCCTTTCAACACTTCCATTCTAATTTTCTAAAAGACCATAGCAAATCAGGATAGCTGTTTAGTCAATAGCAACACAAACTGCCTGCATCAAATCCTGACAGGTACAGTACTAGGTACTGAGATTCAGCAAGACCTATTCCTGTGTGTGTGTGTGTGTGTGTGTGTAGATAGACAGAAAGACAAATATAGATAGATAGATATTAAAAGCAAGTATGCCTTTTCCGTTGAGGCAGGAAAAAAAAAAGCATGCCAAAAGAAGGAGTAACAACGCCAAATCTAAAATGATCTGCAAAGGAAGATGATCAATGTCCCTAAAACAATCTATTAAAAATGATGGAGACGCTGATTCTCTCATAAATTAGTAAGCACGTTTTTTTCTTACAGAAAATTAATTTTTAAATTAGCATTTTTTAAAAGTTTCCATTTCAAATAAAAAAGAACAGTTTTCACAGAGATTACATTTACTAAGCAACTTACACAGAGGTTCCATTGTATGATGTTTAGTAAATTTCTGCGGCAAATATGCTGTTTTTCTTCTGTATTCCAGGGACACTGTACAGTTAATGGATTTCTAAAAGATAATCTAGCAGCTGACAAGCCCTTTTATTAAATCTTCATCTAAGATGATGTTTTTTCTAGGTTGGTAAATGGACAGTCTTTCAGATCCTTAAAAAAAAAAACTGACTTCTCCAGCTGCTGACTTGCACGTATAACTTAGCAAGTTTAAGAAAGGTTTACAACTTCCAAACTTCTGGGAGGGGGAAAAAAAAAATCTGAGTGTGCCCAATTGTGAATGGTTACAAATGCTCCAAATGGGGTTAAAGACTGTTCATACAGTTCTTCTGAATGAGATCTCAAAGCAGTATATTCAAAAATGACCTGTGCCAACCGCTTTAGTAAACTTTTACACTTGAAAGAAATGAAAAAATGAATCCAAAAAACTGGACACTACATGCCCTATCAGGATACCCAGAGCTACTTAATACTAAAATTAAGTTGTAAAAGATTGCCCTAACCATTGGCAAATGTCTATAATGTTATGGTATTTCTAGAACTGGCGAGTATTAACTTGCGATCTTCTTTGCCTTATCAGTGCCAAGCTTAGAAATCTGATGGAGTTTGGGCCTGCAAGATCTTGCCTAACATCCCAGTTTATATTGAAATTAAGTTCCTTTTTTGCTTTCTGAAATTAAGAGTTTTTTTTTCAACTTTTTTTTTTCTTTCTGAAATAAAGGTGGTGGGGTTTTTTTTGCATTTTGAACCATCAACTGTTGCTCCAACAATTTGTAAAAGTTCTCATAAGATAACATTTTTTGAAATAAAGTAAAAATCCATATAAAAATATTAAAAAAAAAATACAGCAACACTGCCTCTGCTCTTCCTGCTTAGAAATTTACTGGGTAGTAATCCCGAAGCCCACCAGCAACAATTGCCCGCTGTGTCCTATGCTTCAGGATGCTCCAGTCAAAGGTACAATCACCCTGCTGGTTTGGTTTGGACAGCGATTTAAAAAGGACGCTGAATAGTTGCCTCAGATAGGAATAATCTGGAGTGTCTTCAAAGCCCAGAGAGCGGCAGTAGTTGAGGTATGTGGCAAATTCTGGTGGAAAGCCCTGACATAATGTTTCAATAGATGTGGCCATCTTCTTTTTACCAATGTTTATATATTTCTCCAGCTTGTTTACCCCTGTTTGTCCCTGCCAGGGAAGGCTTGACCTGATGAAATACATCAGCACATAGCCAAGTGATTCCAGGTCATCTCTACGGCTTTGCTCTACACCACGGTGGGCATTAAGGCTGGCATACCTAGCAGTGCCAGTTAGATTTTTGTTTTCTCCGTACTGGATATGTTCTTTGGTCGTACTGTCTCGATACCTGTTAGCTAAACCAAAATCAATGAGGAACAACTTGTTGCGGTGACGCCCCACGCCCATCAGGAAATTATCAGGTTTGATATCCCTATGTATGAAATTCTTACTATGCAGATACTCAAGTCTGGTAATCATCTGGTCAGCTAAAATCAAGACAGTTTTCAAACTGAACCTACGATGGCAGTAATTAAAGAGGTCTTCTAAGCTGGGCCCCAACAAATCCATGACAAGAGCACTGTAATTTTTCTCTTGTCCAAACCAATGCACGCGGGGGATGCCCACCCCACCCTGGAGGATAGCATAGAGCTTGCTTTCAAACAACAAATAAGGTCTCTTGGCGCTCTGGGATTCAATCTTCACGGCTACATCCTGGCCCGTTGCCAGATTGGTTGCCAGATAGAGGTCCCCGAAAGCCCCAGCCCCAATTTTCCTTACTAGTTGATATTGTCCTCCCACGATAAAATCAGCGTTAGAGGCCATGGCAAAAATCGCCTCAGGCAACTCAGGACCAGCGGCCTTCGAACTTGAGGCGGCAGATGCGCGGTTGCCACAGGCTAGCGGTACTGGAAGGCAGCAGACAAAATCTTTTTTTTTGAGGTAATTTAGAAGAAAAAGGAGAGATCAGAGTAGGAGAAGAGGGAAAATCGCCCACTACCACACACACCACCGCCCCCGCCCTCGTCCCCACAGCTTTGACTGACAGACAGAGCGCGAGCTTAAATGTGCCAGCTGGCGCCAGGTGCTTACGTCACGAGGAGAAGTGTCAGCTTCGCGTGCCCCGGGGATGTGAGGACTCAGAGCCCGCCAAAACTCTAGCTCCGCCCACCGTGGCCATCTTGCGACTGCCTGGGGAGAGGTCACGAGCTTCTCACAGCCTCAGGCCTGAGCTACCAAAAAAAAAAAAAAAAATGGCCGGAAGTGTAGGAAATCGTCTCCAGGGAAGCGAATTTTCCGACTGGGGGTTTAGGTCTGCCTACCCACACAGAAGAAAAGGAGGAGAGGCTTTAAAACTAGATCAGTGCCAAGGGGAGCCCGGGGGGCATGGCGGGGAAGTAGGGTTGGGAGAACAGAGCATAGGGTACAAAATGCTTACTGCACTCATCCTGCATGCCACCTCTCCTCCAAGCAAGATAAACATGGAATGGGGATAGGTAAAGCAAAAGTGATTAGCAGAGAACAGGCAAGGAAGGTGGCTGTATTTATCTAAGATAAATGAGGCAATCCGGATCTTGTACAGAATGAGTTGATCAACAAGGCAGGGATGAAACACATCCCATGAACCAAAATAATAGCTCACATTTAAAGGTCTATATAGCTTAGCAGATCTGATCCTCACAGCACCATTTTTGTCATATCTAGCTAGCTAGCTAGCTATTTTTTTAACCCAAGAGGAAACTGACGGGATCTGAGGTGTATTTCTTACATTACCTGATTTTTACCCCAGAAAAACTCTGAGGAAGGGATCAATGTTGTCATGTTCATTTTATGAATAAGAGAACAGAAACACTAAGGTATATTCTGTATGTCATCCCATTTGTACATCACAACAATCTTATGTGAGGAAGGGGCCGTTGTAGTTACTTCAGTTTTACAAGAGAAGACACTGAGGCTTTCTGATATTTGTTATATGCTGACACATTTTTACCACAGAAATACTCTGAGGAAAGGACCAGTGTTGTCATATCCGTTTTATGAAGTAGAAAAATGAAGCTGTGAGGGTAATTTCATTTTTTTACCTCACTAAAATATTCACTGTTTTTAAGTCAGTTTTACTGATGAGGAAGATAAAGTTCTGAGAGACTTTTCTCACATCTCCTCATTGTTAGCTCTCAAAGAATCTGTGAGGGAAAGGCTCACTGGGTCATCTTCTTTTGAAGAAAGAAGCAGCAGATTCCTCCCAATATTACCACATTTTTACCTCACAAAAATCCCATGAGGAAGGGTTCCTTATTCTCCTGTCCAATTGTCAAAAGAGGAAATTAAAGTTCCGAGGTAATTTTGATGTTACCTCACTTTTACCACACAAAGACACTCTGAGGAAGGGATGGAGCTTGTTGTCTCTATTTCTAGAAAGATTGGACTGAAGATCTCAGACACTTTACATTTTTTTACCTCAGTGGCATCTCAAAAAAATCCTCTGGAGAAGTGTGGTTGTTGCCATGTCCATTTGACAAAAGAGGAAACTGAAGCACTTGAGGAACTTTTCAAAGATTACTTTATTTTGACCTCCCCAAAACTATCTGAAAAAGGTCTGTTTTCAAGTCAGTTCACAAAAATACTGTAAAGTAGCTTGTTATCTCCATTTTCACAAAGAACACACACTGAAGCTCTCAGGTACTTCCCATTTTTTACATCAATGTGACCTCATAAAAATTCTCTGAGGGAAGGGCCCTTGTTGCCATGTTCATTTACAAAAGAGGACAAAGCAGCACTTGAGGTACTTTTCATAGATTTTCCCCACTTTTACCTCACAAGAAACGATCTGAGGAGGGCTCGTTGTTCTTCTGATGCTTTAAAGCGGAGAAAAATAAACTTCTTTCATATCTTACCTTATTTTTACCTCAGCACTTTTAACTTTCTTATGTGAGTGAATGACCATAGCTTTGATGTCAGTTTTACAAAAGAAGAAAAAGTTCTGAGGTACTTTTCACATATTACCTCATTGTTCCCTCACAAATCACCTCTGAGAGTGGCCATTGGGTCATTTTCCTTTTAATAAAGAAAAAAAATAATACTCTGAGGTACTTTGGAAATATCACCTCATTTTAAAATCCTTTTAGGAAGGGTCCATTTTTTTCAAAAGAGGAAACTAAAGTTTTTTTCATTTATTTCCTTATTTTTATCTTACATCATTCTTGTGAGGATGTGGCATTATTGTCATGTCCATTTTTCTGATAAGAAAAATAGATTCATAAGATACTGTTCAAATATTTTGTCCTTTTTACTTCACCAAAAAACTGTGTGAGGAAGTGGTCGCTACTGTCATCTATATTTCTTGGAAAAATTAAAGTGAGATTCTGGAGTACTTTCCATTTTTTACCTCCAAAAATGATCCTGTGAGAAATCAGCCATTATTGTCCTGGCATTTTTCATATATTACCTCATTTATACCACACACAAACTCTCTGAGGAAGGGTCTGTTGTTGTCATCTCCATTTTAGAAACTTGGAATATTAACCACTGAGGAACTTTCTCTATATTATGTCATTTATACTTTGCAAAATTCCTATGACTCTTTCCACATCCATTTAACAGAAGAAGAAATTAACGTTCTATGGTACCATTCATAAATTAACCCATTTGTCCTTTACAAAAACTCTCTAAGGGCCATTGTTCTTCTATTTTACAATTTAGAAAAATGAAACTCTGAATTATTTTCACAAATTGCCTCATTTTTACCTCAGAGCAATCCTATTATGGAACTGTCTATGTTGTCATGTCTGTTTTCTAGAAGAGTAAACAAAGTTTGAATTACTTTCCATACATCACCCCATGTTTATCTTGAAACAATCATGTGAGGAAGGGGCCATTATTTTTCATGTCCATTTTACAGAAGTGGAAACTAAAGTTCTGAAGTGTATTTCATAGATTACTTCATTGGTTCTCCACCAAAACCTATTGGCCAGGAGACCATTGTAGCCATTTCCTTTTTAAGAAAGAAAAAACTGATGCTCTGAGGTAATTTCTACAAATTACCTCATTTTTACCTTACGATAAACCTGTGAGGGAGGCCATTGTTGTCATCTTCATTTTATGGAAGAGGAAACTGAGGCTCTGGGGTACTTTTCATATCTTTCCTCATTTTTACCTCAAACTTTCTGAGCGTTGGTATTCTTTTGACCATTTTAGAACTGAGGAAAATAAAACTCTTTAATATTTTCATGTACAGTATTACATCATTTTTACCTCACTGCAACACTCTAAGGAAGAGGTTGTTGCTGTTATCTATGTTTTAGGAAAGAATAAACTGACTCTGAGGTACTTTCTATTTGGCATCAGTTTTACCTCATAATAATCTACTTCTGAAGGTGCCTTTTTTTGTAATTTTCATCTTTCAAAAACAGAAACTAAAGTTATGAGGTACTATTCATATATTACCTCATTTGTCCTTCACCACCTGAGGAAGGTAATTCGCTTTTTAAGAAAGAGGGAATTGATGTGCTGAATTATGTCCCACATATTTATTGCCTCATTTTTACGTCACAATAATACCGTGAGAAAGGGGCTACTAATGTCATATATAATTTTCAAAGGAGAATATTGATATACCAAGATACTTTTCATGTATTACTTCACTTGTGGTTGACAAACTGTCTGAAGAAGGGGCTCTGGATAATTTTTTTTTTTTTAGAAAGAGGAAACAGAGATAATTTCCATCTGAAGGGGCCATTGTTGTTATGTCCATTTTACAAAAGAGCAAACTGAGGCTTTGATGTACTTGTCATACATCACCTCATTTTACCTTACAAAATTCATATTAGAAAAAGGCCATGGTTCTCTTGTCCATTTTATAAAAGAGGAAACTGAAACTCTAGATACTTTTCCTATATTACTTCAATTTTACCTCACAACTATCCTGTGAGGAAGGGACCGTTGTACTGTCTGTTTTACAAAAGTGGGAACCGAGGCACTGATGTACTTTTCACACATCTTATTTTTCTGACAGAAATACTCTCTTAGGAAGAGCTTTTGTTCTTCTATCTAGTTAACAAATGAGGCAAATAAAGCTTTGCAGTATTTTCATCTATTATCTCATTTTTGTTGTTGTTAGTCACGGCCAACACTTCATGACCCCATTTGGGATTTTCTTTTTATCTTTTCTTTTTTTTTCTATTCTTTTTTTTTGGGGGGGGGGGGGGGTTGGGGGGGGGGGTTAAGTGACTTGCCCAAGGTCACACAGCCAGTTAAGTGTTATGTCTCTGAGGCTGGATTTGAACTCAGGTCCTCCTGAATCTAGGGCCAGTGCTCTATCCACTGTGCCATCTAGCTGCCCCAATTTGTGATTTTCTTAGCTAAGATACTGGAGTGGTTTGCCATTTCCTTCTCCACCTCATTTTACGTAACAGGAAATGAAGGCAAATAGGGGAATGACTTGCCCAAGGTCACACACGGCTAGTAAGTGTCTGAGACTGGATTTGAACTCAGGTCTTCCTAACTCCAGGCCCAGAGCTCTATCAACTATGCCACCTAGCTGGCCCATTTTTTCCTCACAACAATCCTATCCACCTGGACCCTGAACAGGACCTTGACAATGGCATGCCTTGGGCCTGTCCGATAGAAGGACCGTTTTTCCCTTTCCAAGTCAAAACTTCGCTGTCCCCCTGTGTCCCATTCCCTTTGTACTCTGTTTAGCTCATCCAATAACTTATTCCATGCTGTGGTATATTTTCATCACCAACTCCAACAGAGTCACATTTTAACAGAAGCCTTCAAGACATGTGGGGAGTAACCCAAAGAAACAACTCTAATAGTAAAAGCTTTGGATTTTATGACAAAGTCAGTGGACTAAATATTTCAAGGGCAAGAACCCTTGGGAAACTCCTCAAATCACATCACGTAGTTGGCTGTCTCTGACGTTAATGTATGTGATTGGGCCCTAAAGCCATTTCCTCATCCTCAAGTATGATGGCATTTTGATAGTGTTTTAAAGGTTTGCAAAATACTTTTTATATATTACCTATTGAGAGTTACCAAACCTATAAAGTTGATACCAGTGGTATTGTTCCCATTTTACAAATGAGGAAACAGGCTCACAGGTGCTAAGGGGCTTATCCCTGGACACAATGCACAAGTATGAAAGGCAGGATTCAAACCCACATCTCTCACGACTTCAAGTCCAATGCTCATTCCACTACCCTGTGAGTAGAAACTCTGTTTTGCCTTTCCTTGTCGTGCACAGTGCACTGCCAGACATATAGTAGGTGCTTAATAAAAACTTGTTGACTAATTGAAGCTTTTTTTTCTTGTTTGCCTAGAAAAATGACATAAAGAAAACATATCCTACCGTTTAGTTATTCAGATGAGTCCCAGACAGCTTTCTGTATGCAGAAAAAAATGCATAGGTTTATGTGGGTGTTAGTGTTCAGAATTGAATTGTGAAGCTGTTCAAGTGTTTACATGCCTGCTAAAATGGTTATTAAATACCATAGCAACATGTGCTAGAAATGGCATATGAAAATGTCCTAATTTATATGCATTAATTTGCCCAGAGTATATTAACTCTAGAAAGTTGTGTTGTGTGGTGTTGGGGTTTTATTTTTAACTTTATTTTAAACATTTTAGATATATATATATAATATATATATATATATATGTATACATACACACACATATCTTTAAGGTTGGCCAAGGGCTTTCCTTCATCTCTTTTGAAGCTCACAAGGTCCCTGTGATATGGGTCCTACTGGTATTATTCTGCCCATTTTACAGATGATGAAACTGAGGCTTGCAGAAGCTAAGTAATTTGTCCGTGGCCACACACCCAACAGTTACCTGAGGCAGGATTTGAAGTCAATTCTTCCTAACTCCAGGTTCAAAACTTTATCCACTATACCTTTGTACCCACTAATGGGCTTATTTTTATTAATATGCTATACCCATGCCTGGGATGCCCTCCTTTTTCACCTTCCTCTTCCAAGATGTAGTTTCTACCACCTTCTACATGAGGCCTTCTCTGATCCTTCCAATTGCTATTATCCTAACTACCTTGTATTTGCATATTCTATTGATATTTGTTCTATATATACTTACAGCATAATGGGAGTTTCAGAACTGACTGGCATCCTGGCATTTGTAGTTTTGAGGGATAAGCATTCCTTTTCAGCCCTCAGAAACATTTTATATTCTCGAGTCCTTTGGGTCAGGAGGTCCTGGTGGTTTCTTCTGAAGATTAAGCTGCAGCAGCCAGCCCCTTGAGAGGCTACATTAGTTGCTCAGGTCCAGGAAAGTGCCCAACGACTGCTTCACTGGGTCCTTGTCTAACAATCAGAACCGCTGTTAGGTCTAAGTCCCTGGGGCATTGCACTCTCTTCCCTCCCCCTGCCCCAACTATGGAGCCCACCTAGTCTGGACCAAAATACGATATAGACTGGATTAGATTATAGGGAAGCCTGGAAGAGGGATCCTCCTCCTTTCTCAAACTCTTAGCTCATTGTACCACGCCCACTCCAGCCCTCACCTCAGTGCCCCAGGCTTTAAGGTCTCTCCAAGGTTCTGGACGTGCTCTCTTATACTTGCAAGATGTTTTGTGATACTAATAGTTAACATTTCTATAGCACTTTAAGGTATGATTTATTTATTTTTTTGTTTCTCTGGTGAGGCGATTGGGGTTAAATGACTTGCCCAGAGTCATACAACTAGTAAGTGTTATGTGTCTGAGGTCAGATTTGAACTCAAGTCCTCCTGACTCCAAGGCTGGAGCTCTATCCACCGCATCACCTAGCTGCCTCTTTAAGGTGTGATTTAGAGACACGCTTTATACACATTGCTTTACTTGAGCCTGTGAAGGAGGTGCCACAGGCTTTATTACCTCCACTTTGCAGATAAGGGAACTGAAGCTCAGAGAGGGTAAGTGACTTGCCCATGGTCACGTAGCTAGTTAAATGTCAAAGGCAGAACTGGAACCCAGGTCTTCTTGACTCCAAGTTTAGCTATCTATTTACAACACGATGCCTTTCATAATTATTTCTTATGTTACTTTAACTTCTTACACACCCTTTACCTGAACACACACACGCTTCAAGTTAGAGCTTTGTACTAACCCTCATATTTTGTCCTTGCTTGAGTAGATGACCATGGCTCCTGGGTTTGGCCTTGGCCCAGGGACTAGCTTCCCTTAAATTTGTTCTCCTCGTTCTGATCCTGACTTTCACTCTCCTACTCAGTCCTAGGCCTCTGACCATTGCTTGATCCCCTCTATACCCTAGGCTTGTCTTCTCTGAGCAATGATTTCCTTGACTCTCCCATGACACAGTTCTTCCTTCTTCTCCATCTATGTATTTTTTTTTTACCAGTTATTAGCAAGTAGCAAAAATGAAATTGATTTGAGTTTCACTTCATGCCCCTTCCATTGTCTGCCTTTTGCTAATTAACAGGAGAACATTTGAAAAGGAGGCAACAGGAGAGAGATGAAAGCAAAGTGCCCAGATAATCTACAAGCTGGATAACGACTTTATGAGCTTCTAATAAGAGTTAACTGTATAAATATTTCATAATGTGGATGACAAGAAGCAAGGAGGTTAGATTCAGTGAAAAAAAAAAAAGACATACTATCAAGAGGTTGGGAGTTTTCTTTCCCTGAAGATCTTCAAAAGAAATTCTCTTCTGACTAGGACAGTTTATGTATAGTTGGGTCTACAAAAGGGGATGGGAATGGACTAGACCTAGCTAGAGATGCAGAAATTTCTTTTTGCACTGCAGTCCATTATTTCAACTGTGTGTGTATGTAGATCTATATAGAAATAGATATGTATAAAAATAAAATTAAAAGAGCATCTTTGCAAATGCATCTTCAACCTTTCCTTCTCACCCAAGAGTACAATTTTTTAAATACCGTGAAAATCGCCATACATTCTGTAACCCAAGGAATAGCACAGAGTGCACACAATGTAAGAGAAATCTAAAGCTTTTCCAGAGTGATTTTGGATGGCTTTACCATTAAGCTAGTTTCATCTTTCGATTGTACTTGAACAAATAGATCTCAAACAAGTACAATGAACAGATTTCCCGTATGGTACAAATGTGACATCTTAAAGACATGTAGATATGTTCACTGTTCTGTTCTGCAGAGTACCAAACAGCTTGCATCTTTCCTGTCTCCACTTTGTGGTGCAAAAGGCTCCCCAGATACAAAGACTTTGGGCAGTTATACATATGAATTGATAATTCTTGGCATTACATATGCAGTTGGGTCCAAACCACAGAGCCTGAGTGGGGATGTTCTTATTCCCTCGCCCTTTCCAGTGGGCCACATGCTCTTCCCACTTACTTTAAGGACAAACACAACCAGGACTTGCTGGCTAGCCCTCACATGTCTCTAGGCCTGGGGACTGGGAAAGAGAAGCTGCCTTGAAAGAGACCAAAAGACAATTCTCCTCATTCCAGTGGTTCTTCCAGGCTCAATCACCAATCCTCTTTGGCACAGCACCCCAATATGCCCCCAACAGGGACATGGGAACAGCCAGGACTGGCTATCTTGGAGCTATCTTGGAATGAATGCCCGCCCATCTGCAATATTAATTTTACTTCTGATACGTGGATTCATCTTCAAATTGGTCAATTCCACTCTTTTCTCCTTTTTTCTTTTGTCTCTATCATTTTGATTCTCGATGATATTTAAGCAACTCTGGCCTTTTTATCAATTTTACGTTGTTTTTACTTCTAAATCACTCTCATTTTAGAAGATACCATTTTCTTGTTTTATATCAGTCTGATTCAATAGATCTCTCTTTTACTGTCTTTCTTGTTTCCCAACATAACAGTACTTATGCCTACTTCTTCAGTGAGATATGAAATTTCATGAATGAAGGTGGCCAGAAATTCACCTAGGCCTCAATCAGGCCTTTTGCATTACTCCACAAAATTATCTAATCTCTATTTAAAATCTATTTTATTCAAATAGAGATATTCTATTCATTATCTCTTGAAGTCTAGACTGTGTAAAAAAAGAAAATATTCTCGTTTCTTTGCTATGTAATCCTTTTATGTACTTCAGGTAGTCTCTTTGCTCTGGATCTTCTAACATGTCCACAATGATTTGTGATTTCTCCAGCCTTCAAGTAGTCATCTCAACCCATCTACAACTCAGTAGGTAAATCTTATTAGAAAGTTGGCTGAGGCTCATAGTTTGGAAATTGCCCATGGTCACTTAGCTAGTATAGGTCAGAGGCAGGATTTGAACCCAGGACTTATGTAATGCCAAGTCCAACAGACTACCCACTATACAATTCTGCCTCTGATTTCCTACTTAGTAGAAAATAGGGAATAGGGGTTAGATTTCATTGGAATAGGGAACTCCTAGGTGGGGAAATCCCCTCTCTATCAATTCAGGTTGACACCTCAGCAACTTCCAGTTGCAGAGAGCCACCTAGAGCACTGAGAGGTTAAGGGGCTTGCCCAGGGTCAAACAGCCAGTCTGGGTCAGAGGCAGGTCTTACAACCTAGGTCATGCTTGCTCTGAGGCTAGCTCCCTAGACACTATTTCATAGCTGCCTCTCCTAGTAGAAATCACCAAACCCTTAAGTCCACGCCTAATTTTAGTTACCCTCTTTTGTTCTAGTAATTCTAGAACATTCTTCCTCTTTTTCTAAGCTAAGCTGACCTTATTGCAGGACTTGAGTGATTCCTTTGGACCGCTTCAATTCGTATTTCTTCAGATACCGTTTGTTGTTTTAGGCAAGGAATCTTTTGAAATTTTAATGGTTTTACCCACTGTTAACCAATTTTTTTTTCGCTCAGATTAAATTCTGTGTACTGTATGGCCCAAAGGGCATATTTCATTTTCTTGGATTTTCTGTAACTCATATCTTTATTACTTTGCACTCCCCTGTAGTGAATTGCATTCACCATTTGTCTGCCCATTTTCATCATCTATCAGAGCAATTCTCAAATTTGTCTGTAAGGCACACAGTACCCAGAGAGGTTTGGGTATCTTACAATGTGGAAGTTGCATATATATATATATTTATCTGAGAAACTAAGAGTTTTGGGACAGGGGTTGGACCTATAGTTTCACTGATAATAGGGAACTCCATCTCTAACGGAGGCCAGCACCTTCTCTGCAATTCTGAGAAAATAACAAAACAAAATGCAGTTTTGTATAATATCATTCAATACTTTTCTCCCAGCAGATTCTATTTAAGTAAGAGAAACTTAGTCACCTATCTCTATGATGTTACATTCAAGATATTGCTGTCCTTCAGATTTCACAGATACCCTAGAGCTCTGACATGTGTGGGACAGTTTGGCCTTGGTTTTCTATGTCACATATAATGGATGCGATGGTCGCCCTTTGGCTTACAACTTTAGTTTTTATTGACACCGTGGCACAGCCTATTGTTCTCTGAAACAAAAGGAAAACAGAAACATTTAGGCAATTATTTGGATATTTGGCCATTTGTAGAATGTCAAAGAGTCGGATTTTTATAGAGCATTCAACATCCAGATATTTGAAAGCATTAGAGTCACCCAGATCTTTGACGTCCTATATCATTAACTTTGCTTCATCTGGATAGTTAGTGTTTCGTAGACATGACCTCATGTGCCTGAATGCAGACTCCAATGCGTGGGAAGCTCTAAGCCTTTCCTCCCGACGGAGCCTTCCTGTTTGCTGCATGCCAGACCGCTCTTAGCAGCTGCAACTCCCCTTCAGGCCGCCACAGTAGGATGTCGCCATCTGTAGTTTGCTACAGTGCATCCGGCCAAAGAAGTAATGCCCGTGCCTTTCATGCTGTTAGTCCTGCTGCTTCCATTTGGGTTAGGCCATGGCGTTATGTTGAAGAAAACTTGGGCAAAGCTCAGGGACCTCATTTTCACGTGACTTTAAAGCTGAGGCAAAGTGAGTTACAAAGCTCTCCTGCCTTCTTTTCCCTAGATGAAAACTTGCCATGCCCTGTGCCCGTGGACTTTTCAAGTGCTCTTCCTCCTCTCCATTTGTTTCTTCAACTTCCTGCAGGATCAAGGGAGCTTCTAGTTTGGGCAGATTCAGGGCACATCTAAGCCTGATCCAATCTTGATTATTCACAAATAAATTATCTTCAAAACGAAGAAAACAAAAGCAACACAATCCTCCTACAGCATTAAATTTGTAATCACACAAGACAAGTCATGAAAATTCCAGATTACGGTTCCCATGGTAACCCTACAATGTATGGCCCACATCACTGCCTTTGCATTTAAAATATTTTACTTTCACCAGATTCCAACCCTTGGCATTATCATCTTGCAACAGAAGTCCTGTTAAGCATTCACCTTACCAGATGAATAATGATTTGTTCATTTTTGAACTCAATGCTAAAAATGAATCGATCAAAATAGCTAAGAGGCATCCAGAGAAGGGGTGGGAAGAGGCTCATGTTATGACCGATTCTTTTTTTTTTTTAAGCATCCACAGAACAATTATTTACTTTTTAAATTATTTCACATACTCACATAACCTTAGCAGAAAATATATTTACCCCCCTCACAGTAAACAAGTGCGATCTTTTGAACCATAAAAATCATGACCCAATTTGTACAACAGATAAATAAATTCCTATCTACAATA
Source organism: Vombatus ursinus (assembly GCF_900497805.2). Taxonomy (NCBI): domain Eukaryota; kingdom Metazoa; phylum Chordata; class Mammalia; order Diprotodontia; family Vombatidae; genus Vombatus; species Vombatus ursinus. Next base: position 3,519,723 of record NW_020944355.1, on the reverse strand, counting down.
GTCACCTTATAAAAAAAAAAAGCCCAAAAAACAAAAAGAAAGGAAATGCTCCTGACTCGTTTCCTTCAAAGCCTAATTAAAGTCAGTCTAAGACTTACATCGCAAACCCCGAATCCATTGCTCAGGTTTTACCTGAGGAAAAAAACATGGGTGAGATGAACTCAGGAGGGTCGACTGGAGGTTGGGAAGGACTTTCCAAATGTTGGAAATAATATATAAAAACAAATAAATGGAGAAAAAATGTTGAATCGATGTATAACCTAACTGACCTTCTCCTTGGGGAGCTAGTAATGAAAAGTCAAGGGGGAGGGGAGGAATTCTGGCTGGAAAAAAATTTACCTTTTTAAAAGCCAACACAGCATTAGCACAGGCACAGCACAGGACCCCCAAGTGTTAGGACCAGTTCTATAAATCCAACTTGTATTTCCTAATTTAACCACTAGTTGTCATCTAATGGTTGAGGAATTGTCCCCTGAGGGGGAGAAATCTCATAAGCTTATGGGAAATGAAATCCGATTATCTTTTATTTCTGAAATTCTTTGTGACATCAGAACATAGCTACTGAATGTTTTCCTTTCCATTAAAGGGTACTTTCATAGCTATCTTAGTTTCAACTGCTATCCATTGCATCAAAAGATCTAGCCACCTTAACCTAAAATATTTAGGATCAGAAAAAATAATTTTGAAAAATAGAAATTATAAAGCTACTTTGAAATGCTCTTTGAAATGGAATGAGGAAAAGCTATAACAGCAGTTAGGAAATATTATCTTACTCCTACCTCAAACTGGCTCCTCTTCTAAGCCTCCCTATCACATCAGTAATATCATAATTCTTCACTTCTAGAGACTCAGCCTCATAACTGTCATGTAAGAACTTCCCAGTCATCCCAGACTTTCTAAGGGTCTCTGTCAGGAACAAGGCCCCACCCATAAGTTTCTAAATCTCTGTCAGGCCAGAATGACACACCTGAACCTGTGGGCTCAGAGCTACCCAGGCCCAGCCAGAAGTCTACAAAATGCAATGGGCAGCCTCTACCCTAATGAGCATCAGGTTCACTACAGTGTATATCTGCCGGTGCTGCTACCTCAAAATACCTGGCCTTCTCGGTTATGTATATTTGTTTGATTTAACCTTTAAGAACTGTCCAAGGTCCTCAAGTCCTAAACACTACCCATTGCCTGTTCCTACACACTTCATCTTTTCCATCACTTCAGACCCGATTATTCTTATCTTAGATAACTTGCTTGATCTTACAAACTGTGTCTCAGCCCCTGGATTCTGGGACCCAACACTGCTTATAGACCCTTGCCCTGTTGTTGTTTCCCTGGCATGTCACCTCTAGTAATTTTCAACAATTTCCTTCCTTTCCTTCCTTCACCTGCCTCAAATGCAGCATGGCATAATGGAAAGAGTGATAGAATTGGAGTTAGGAGAACTTGATTTGAATATTCCTCAAATGTTTATTAGCTAGGTGACTGTGTACAACTGATATAACTTCTTAGAACCTCAGTTTTTTTCTTTGTAAAATGGTGGTGGATAGTAATACTTGGGATTGTTATGAAGGTGGGGTTTGGATTCCAATGTGGTTCAATGGAATAAGTCTTGCTTCTTGAGTCAGGGGACTTGGGTTCAAATCCTGCTGTTAAAACTTCCTACCCACGTGACCCTGGCCAAGTCACATAATCTACCGGGCCTCAGTTTTCTCATCTGTAAAATGAAGATGGACTAGATGGTCTCTGAGTTTCCTTTCAGCTCTAAATCTATGATGTGAAATTGTTTTTATTTTATCCCACACATCCAATCTGTTGCCAAATATTTTTGATCTCTCCTCCACAGTGTTTTTTGGATTGGCCCCTTTCTCTCCATCTCCATGACCACTCACTTCACCTGTATCTTTTCAACTTCATGCCTAGATTATGAGAACAGATCACAGAAGTCCCTTTTTTTCCCAGTGCAGTACAGGGGTAGTTAAAAGGATACCGAAAGGATCACTTCCCAGCTGCCTAGTGGCAATCAAGATGTTAAGAATTCCTTCCATCCTTTACAGAAGCCAGGATTTTGTTTTATTAGAAGATGAGTGGACAGCAGTCCCCAAAATTCTGGAAAAAAGATAGGTTGGCTAGCCAATCTCATGGAACCTCTTGGATTAGACAGAAAATGATGATGCTGTCACAAGCATGCCAAAAGGACCCTCTCCTTTGAAATTATCCACGGTACCCTGGTGCCAGTGACTAGGAGGTGGGGGGGGGGGGGGGAAGGCCACAACACATCACCATTAGCAATTCTTTGCCAGTCTTTGAAATCTCTTTTTTAATGCTAATACTTCCATGAGGAATAACATACATTAACTCATTAAGTCACTAGCACCTTAGTGTGAATTAGATTACAATAACTATATCAATCGTCATGACAACTAATATAACATATTTGGTTAGCACTTTAAGGTTACCCAGTGTTTTCCTAACAATAACTAGGTGATCCCTCACTTGGCAGCAGCAGAAGCATTATTACCATCTTCTAGATGGGGAAAGTGAAGCTCACAGAGGAAAGGTCAGCTTGAAGCCAAGAGGAAAGTATGGAGTGCCTGGAGGAGGGAGGGAGGAAGGCAGGAAGGAAGTAGAAAGGATGGATATGGCCTTGCAAAGGAGAGAACACAGAAAGGGAAGCTTGGGGAGGAGGAAGAACACTAAAGACAAACCTCTCACTTCTGCCTCCGATGATTTCTTCTTGCCCCATAAATTATTACCAATTTAGTCTATGTTGCATTAACACCTGTTTTGGTTGATTTCTAATTGCAAGCTCCATGGGTAAGAACTATATCTCCTTTTAAGCTCATGCATCTGTTTCTTTTCTAACACAAACAAAGAAAGCTAATATGTAACCTGCCTAGTAGTCAACAGGGCCTAGTATAGTGCCAAGAATATGATTAGCCCTCTAAATTCTGAATTTGTATTTGTCCTCCAAATTTGCAAGGGTTCTGCACACATTTTCTTTCAAAAGCACTCTCTCCTAATCACCAATATTTCCTTTCACTGTCCCCACTTTGTTAAGACTGCATGAAGGAATTCCTGTAGCAGAGACATTGGGAGTCCATGTATAAACACAAGTTTTCATGCAGAGGAAAGAGCCTGAATCTTTATAGTTCTATATGCCTCCCCTTTGGAAATTGACCCTGACTTATTTTCATGATTATTCAAGTAAGCTTAATAAACTGAGATGTAAAGGGACAGCCAAGTTTTAAAAATGAAAAACACTGTGAATCTATATCCATATTTTCTCCTTGTGGTTCGGCATCTTGGAGGATCATGCTGCTTCTATGTTGAGGCCTCACCTAAGAATGCTAAAGTTCTAAGGAAATTTGCTTGTTTCCACTGACGATTGTCTTTCCTCTGAGAAAGTTTCAAGTCAGAAGGTGGTAATCCTGGCTGACAAACAGTGAAGACTTCTGATAACTGTGGTTAGCTGCCCTTTCCACAGGCTGCATCAAGCGTGCTGTTCTTCAGAACCACCCGTGCTTCTGCCTACATTGTCATTGACATGGCAACAGCCCATGAAGAGTTCCCAGAAAAATATAGATTTCCTACCTTAACCTGCCAGTATCTGCAGCACCACAGCCCTGGGGATGACAGCTGTAATATTTCTAGAAAAATACTCATCAGATTTCACCTCCTAACGCCTTCCCTCTTGGTATATGGGACCTCGTGCTTGAGAGAGATCCGTGCTTGGTTAAATCAAGAACTGAGGAGCCAGAATTTCTGGTTTATTTTCAGCCCTTTGCATGTCTTGTTGCGTATCTTTGGTTGAGTTACATAGCTTCAGTGTGATTCATCAGTTTGCTCAGCTATAAACTAGCTATCACAGTACCCATTTCCCAGGTGTACAGGGAGGTTAATTTTCCTGGGGTATTGGCACAAAAAAGTATTATGATTTCTGTCTTCACCGGTCCCCAGCTACATGCGGATACTTTTCTGCATCCCTTCAACTCTTCCATCCCACTCATGATAATATGTCTCCCATGTCAGCAATAGAGAGATGAAACCAAAAAGGATTCAAGGTCACGACTACCCACCGTGCTCATATGAAACATCATTCCATCCCTTTTTATAAACCACCTCCTTTTGTCCCTAAGCCTTATTATCTTTCCATTCCCCCAAGACCATGTTTCTGTGCCCCATCTCCATGCCGTATTAGTCATTCTCAGCAACCTACCAAAATATTAAGTGGGTTGTAAATTTACCACGCGACTACACTGTGTGTTTACCTACACGGTTTGTCATCTCTCCCGAGTCTCTGCATCCTCACCTCTTCTTTGCAGTTTCCATCTGCTGCTGCTTCTTAAACACCAGCTGCTACAACTTAATGGGGTCTCAAATGCCTCATCAAGGAAGCCCCACGTGTTTGCATGTTGTGGGGCTTAGAAAGTTCCTCCCATATCAACTCTCTCCTCTTCCAAACGGTTAAAAAACCAGCTTTAGTTGCTCTCTTCAAATGGGAACCTCAGCACACAGAGCTTGCAGAGGGCTGGCTGGTATAGGCAGAGATCATAATTCTCAAGAAATACGAGTGAGCAAGTATAAATCATGATTCTGATATGTCAATGGAGCTTTGACCTCGTCCGTGTGAGCATTACGTCCACCAGTGCAGATCGCAACCCTTCATCTCCTTCCCCTACTAGGTGATTCTCGTCTACATTTTTCTCATAAATCATGGTATCATTCGTTTAAAGCTGGAAGACATTTGAGAGGTCATCTAATAAACCCTCTCATTTTATAAACGAACAAACTCTGGCCCAGAGAGGTTAAATGATGTGCTCAGGGTCACAAAAATAGTAAACAGAAGAGCTGGGGGTTTGAGTCTGAGTCTTCTGAATCCAAAACTACAGTGTTTTTTTTTCCAGTCACTCATTCAAAAAAAACATTTAGTAAGCACCTACTACATACCAGGCTCTGGGCTAAGCTCTGGGAATACAAAGAGAAGCAAAAGATAGTCCCTGGCCTCAAGGATCTCACAGTCTAATGGGGGAGAAAAGCAATAAAATATGTACAAACAAGCTATAAACAGGATAAATTAGTGCTAATCAGCTGGGGAAGGCACTAGAATTAAGAGGGCTTGGGAAAGGCCTACAGGAGAAGGTAGGACTCTAGCTGGGGCTTGAAGGAAGGAAGGGAAACCAGAAGGTAGAGGTGAAGAAGATGAACATTCAAGACATGGGGACCAGCCAAAGTGCCCAGAGCAGAGAGACGGAACGTCTTGTTCGTGCAACAGCCAGCAGGCCAGTGGTACCAACTACCACACTGGCTCCTTCTGCACAGTGGATTTGCCCAACGTGCCAGAAACCTTTCCCCTGCCCATCTCCTTTCTTAGCCTTTAAGTCACTTCTCATATGCATGTCATTGTTTGTAATCTGTCACAGCCTACCTATATCCATCCAGTGACTTTCCATCATCCTTGGGTCACCTGCAATTTTGATTATTCTGAAATGATGATGCTCTGTAATTCAGAGCCATATAAGCATTACAAGGAGAATACTAGTGTTAAAGATATGGGCTGTTGAAGCCATGAGTAGCCTGGGATCACTGAAAACAATGTGCAACTTCCTAAATGTAATTCAGCCTTGTCTTCTCCAATTAAATTCTAGGTCCAGGTCACTGGATATCTGCGCCCCCTGTACAAGATGTGCATACCGATGGACTAACTCAATGGACTGCTCATGCAACTGAATGTCATAATCCAGACAATGTGTGTTCCTCATCCACTTTTTTTTTCCTGCACGGATAGTTAGGTTAATTTCTTTTAAAGGACTATATATTTCATTGAAGAAGCATTGCAGTGTTCTGGTGCATGATACAATTAGTACAATATTGTCAATGAAAAGGAGCTTTTAAAGAACTTTGCCTTTTTCTAGTTGAACTCTCTGCAGGCTATCAATCAACAAGCATTTTTAAGTACCTACTATGTGCCAGGCACTGTGTAATTAAATGGGGATACTAAGACAAAAATCAAACTGCCCCTGCTTTCAAAGAGTTTTCTCGCTCTTGTTCAGTTGTTTAAGACTCTTCATGACCCCATTTGGTGTTTTCTTGGCAAGATACTGTAGTGGTTTGCCGTTTACTTCTCCAGTTCATTTGGAAACTGAGCAAAATAGGACTGACTTGCCCAGAGTCACACACAAGTAAGTCTCTGAGGCCGGATTTGAACTCAGGCCTTCCTGACTTCAGGTCTGGCGCTCTATCCACCGCACCACCTAGCTGCCCTCAAGGGGTTTATATTCTGTTAAGATATTCCAATAACACTGGTAAAAATGCTAGGTGAGCATTTCTCTATGCCTTTTTCATCTCTTCATGATATTCAGTGGATTGTTGAATAAAAATTAGGTCTGTGATTGCATCTACCAAATATTATGTGATATTAACATATGCACTACAGATATCTTGCTTCACAGATATGTTTAGGACCATGTTTTGTATTACTAATTCAAATTCTTTTGCTGGGGGTTTGGGAGGGAATAATCAACAAACAGTAGACATTTTAAGATCTTAATTTCTCTGTGCCACTGAGTCAGCCATGTGATTGTGAAGATGTGTTCTATTATATAAATTATCTTCCTCTTTCCTTCTCAGGCCTTTATCAAGGATACTTTCAACACCTTCAGAGATCATTCTCATAAAGGTTTTAAGAGAGGAGAAAGTAGGAATATGATTCTAAAGATACTAATGTCTTCTCAGTCTCCCTTTTTTGGTAAAATCATGATCCTATGTTATTTCCATTCTTTTGGACTCTTCTTTTGAAATACATTGAAAATCGAACTCTGTATGCTTTTACGATTATATCACTTCCAATCTGGACATATTCACATCAGGTCCAGTCGCTCTTCCTGACTTCATCTTCTGAAGTAGCATCTGATACTAAGGTGGTTGAATCTAAATATAATAGTCCCCCAATTGTCACTGATGGGGAGAGATCCCTAGAGAAATACTTGCTGGCCTGTTCCACTTTCCTCCATTAAAGTCCTTCTCCAAGGCCTCAACATGGCATGGAAGCAGCCCTGAGTTGTTGAGGGTTATGCCGAAGAAGCACAAGGTGAACTCTCTGTGGGCTGGTTTTCTCCACAACTGATCTTCATGGTTTTTCAGGACAATATTGTTGTGAAGCTATAGCCATAAAGCACTTAGCTCAGTGCCTGGCACATGGTAGGCACAAAGAAATACTTGTTCCCTTTTCTTCCCCACTCCCTTGGTTCTTAGCACACTCTGTCCTCTTTCCACCACTTTGCTACCATCACCATGCGAGTGAAAGAAAGTCACATGAAATTGGTGGAGAAGGCAGAGCAGGTAGGCTCAACAAATTGCAGCCCCAGGAACATCATGAAATTCCCAATATGCTGAATAGGAACCAAGCACCACCACTGCTGCCATGGGGGAGGGTGAACAGAAAAGAAACACCCTCAGGGTACTGTGGCCAATGCCCTCTAAATATTTTGTGTTTGGATAAAACCTCCGGTTGCCCTACCCTCATCATAGTTCCATTTGGGAGAACTGAGGGAGAATTGCATTCTTAGGTAACTGCATTAAAACATGGAAGTCATATAACCCAAATATTCCAACCTGTTCAGGTAAGTTCTCAAAGAACCTGTGTTCACTTAAGTAGATAATAATCTGAAAATATCCCTCAGCTGGTTTGCCCTACATCACGTTTTCATTATGGTCTCCATCACAGGGGTGTGTATGTGTGGGGGTAACTGGACACATCCTGGAGTAAGCATTAAGCATTGATGATGCTCAGCTCAGGGAATGCTGGAATGTCAGGGCCACTCTATGCACGCCTATGGTCTCCACTGAATCCCCAATCCCAGTCTCTCACTGCTGTTGGCTCTACTTTCTCTGGACCTCCATTCCTTCAAATTGATGAGGGGAAAAATGTGAAAGACCATAATAAGTTTGGGTTTTTTTTTTTATTTCTCCGACTTCACACTTGTCCCGAATGGAATTCATATGTATATGAAATAGCATGCAGATTCCCAACATTTTAAAAAAGCATTCTCAAGTATACATATGCCTCCCCTGTCCCTGTAGACACAAAGCATTTATCTAACAAAGTTAGTACCACAACTGACAATCAAACTGAAAGCTTGTTAACTTCAAAAAAGACAATCCATTAACTTCATTGCTTTTTATGTCTTTGCCCCCAAATTTACAGAAATATTATTAAAGACGACTTACTTTTGTTCTACATGAACTCTGATCCCTTGCAAAAAAAATGCAAAGATATATTTTGGGAGTGGAGGGCAATAGATTGTTCTATAATTTTTTGCTTATTGCATTAAAACATCTTCATGTACTCAAAAGCTTGTGTATTTCCCTTTATTATGAGCAACTTTTTTTTTTTAACTGGAAAGAAAAATACAGACTCTAAGACAGCACCTTCATCGGTTTCCAAATTGTAAATTCCAGTCTCTGTATAGAAATCACCTCCTGGTGAAATTCAATATAAAATACTTTCATTTTCTATCGTGGTTTTTATTCCCTAAAACATTCTGAAAATCTCTGTCAGTAATTATTCGACTTTGTTAAATAATATCTCAATTCATTTAAGATAGAGGCAGCATTATTCCTTAGTCTTTCCCTACTGTGCATGACCAATAATGGAGTTTTGGGTTTGGATTTTTCTTTGCTTGTTTGTTTTTAGCAGGCCAATTATTGATTGTCTCCATTCCAATCCAGAACTGCAAGGAGTAACTTCACTGCTAGCAGCCTCACACTGAGCTCCTGCCAACTGCAGAAAACCTATGGTAATTCATTATCTTTTCTGCCTTGACAGCTGAGGATGGGTCAAAGGTTTGAAATCACATTTACCTGTCAACTTTTCATGATAAAAACAAGGATGAAATGGAGTAGTATTTAACTAGGTTTAGGCTCAAAGCTCTACACTGACAATACGACCCGTCCTGTACCTTTTTTTTTTTTTTAATTTTGAAAGGGTCCCAAATCTGTGCCATTCTTTATGTCTCCCCTAAAATCTGTTCAGAGAGGATCCACCAGTAAATGTTTGTACACATATTCACTAGTGATATGTTTGTCAGAATCACATTCTTTTGATTATCCCTTGGACTCTGTCTTTTTCTAAGAACACAGCCTTCTAGAAAGTCACTTTCCACTAGGAATTCTCTTTGCTTATACATTCTCCTTATCCATCTAATGATCCTTTTAAGCCTGTGGGAAAGAAAAAAGGGTAACCAATTGATGCGAGGTCCTTAATTCTAAACCCATGAGAGATCAGCATGGTTCCAGAGCCATTGCAGCCATAATTTAGGGGATGAACCAATCAACTAGAATCCTTCTACATGGAGTATTGAGTGGCTACCACTGTGCTACTACGTAGAAAGGCCAGGCTGATGAGACTGGACAAAAGCCATGGTTTTATCTGTCTCAGAAATGGAATTATGAAATCATCAGACTAAAGGAGTACAATGACTGCTTAGAAGGTGGTCTCCATGCAGCTTGGCCCTGAAAAACGGAGAAGATGTGCCTCCCTCTCATTTTCCCATTTTACAGAGGCGAGGGACCATAGCTATGAAACATTGTGTATGCCGGCAAACTCATGTGCTGGCTAGTTTTGCTGAACTGCTTTTTTCCTCATTTTTTTTAACAAGGATAGCTTTCTGAGGAAGAAGGGAGAGGAATATATTTGAAAACAAAGGTGATATAAAAACTGAAATTGTTCATTAAACCAAAAATAAAGGCAGAAAGGCAGAAGTCTCCACTGGAGGGCCTCTGGGATCATTTTTAGCAATGATTGGAATAAAGGCATAGGATCTGCAGATGCCACAAAGCTATGAAGGCTAGCTATCATGCTGAATGACAATAAGAATTCAGAATGACTCATTAGAAGGCAAGGCTAAATCTAATTAGAATGAAATTTAATAGGAATAAACATAAAGTCTATCTCTTAGGTTAAAAAAAAAAAAATCAGTGGCCTGAGTCCAGGACGAGAAGCACTGCTAGGCAGTAGTTCATTTGAAGAAGAGCTGAGGGGTATTGTAGACCACAAGCTCAATATAATAATGGCCATCAAGAGACACAATGTTGGGGCAGCTAGGTGGTGCAGTGGATAGAGCACCGGCCCTGGATTCAGGAGGACCCGAGTTCAAATCTGGCCTCAGACACATAACACTTACTAACTGTGTGACCCTGGGCAAGTCACTTAACCCCATTGCCTCACCAAAAAAAAAAAAGAGAGAGAGAGAGAGAGAGAAAGAGAGAGAAGCAATGCTTCCAGGACTAGAATGATGATGATTCCCCTGCTATACTCTGCCCTGACTGGACCACGGGTAAAGCATTGTGTTCAACTCTGGGTGCCACGTTTTAGAAATGATATTGAGAAGTTGGAGAGGCAGTGTGGCCTAGTGGAGGAGAGCTAACCTAGAAGCCAAGATCTAGCTGTGACTGTTCATATGACCTTGGGCAAGTCACTTAACCTCTCAGTGCTCTAGGCAACTCCAAGACTGGAAGTGACAGAGAAAATGCTGACCTGAATTGGTAGGAGTTTCTTCACCTCAAAGTCCCCTATACCAATGAAATCACAGGTTCAATTCCTATCCCTCCCAATGAGCTAGAGCACTCAGATGATAAAAGACCTTGAGCTAATGCCATATGAGAATGTGTGGAAGCACATAAGGATGTTTAGGCTGGAGAAGAAAAGATCTAAGAGGGCCACAAGGGCTGTATTCAAATGGTGTGCCAGTTCTGGGCCTTACCGTCTTCACTGCCACTCACTAGCAAGTTGGTTCCTCAGAGTTTAGTTCCTTCTTCTCCCCTGAGAGTTCTAAGGGTAACCCAGAAAGCTTGGTGTTTTTTCCTGAGTTTATGGCTCACAAGCACCTACATGTGCTTCCTGTCCTACTAAGGCTATACTCCTTTTCATCCTTCTCCCTTGTGACCCAAGTAGTTCTTTCAGAGCCTGGTCTCAAACTGATCTCTCCTACCCCCCATCTCCACAGAAAGCTGCGATTGGAACTGGCTTGCTATTTTATAGAAGACCTACAGGTGTCCATTAGTTTAATGCCTTTGATTGACTGATTGATCGATTGATTCACTAGAGATGTTCTCACCTGATAAAAGTATCTGGGCTAGAGTATCTTATTTGTTACTTTAAGTGGGGTGGAATGATTGATTGATCGACTCAATCAGCCTCCACTCTTACACAAGTATTTGAAGGGCTGTCAAGTGGAAGAGAGATTAGCGTTATTATACGTGTCCCCAGAAGGCAGAGCTAGAGCCATGAGTGGAAGTCAGAAAGCAACAAGCTAAGGCTCGCAGCAGGGAAAAGTTGCTAACAAGGAGAACTCGGCAAAAGAGGAATGAGCAGGCCATGCACGAGTGGAGAGTGGGCTGGATGTGGAGTCAAGACATTGTGGGGTCAAATCCTACCTTGGTGACCAAGGATGAGTCACTTTTCCTGGCTCTGCCTCCTTTTTGTCATCTGTAGAGTGAGGGGGTGGGTCTCGGTGGCCTCGAAGGGCCCTTCCAGCTCTAAATACACGAGGGGGCCTCCTCACTGAAGGTCTTCAATCGAAGACTACATGAGCACCTACAGGGCTGTTGTGGAAGGAAATCTTTTTCATGCACGGGTTGGACTAAATGCTTGCTAGAGTCCCTTCTGGCACTGAAATTCTGTGTGATTCTGTTCAGTTGCCATGTCTAATAAATTATGTTGTACTTTGTGGCTATTAAACACAAATTCACAAGTTCTGTACTCTATTCTTGGAACAAAGATCATCACTACTGAAAAACCTGTTCGTTAAGAGCTGTGCTATCTCCCTCTGTTTATTAATATCTTTTAAAGCCATCAATTTTCTATTTACTACTGTATATAACTTATTAGGATTTATATAAATAATAAAAATAAAATTTCGGTAACTCTTTGATATTGGCAAAGTACCTTTATCCTCACAAGAACACTGTGAGTTAAGTGCTATCCTGTTTTACAGATGAGGAAACTGAGGCTGAGACAGGTGAAGTGACTTTCCCAAGACAGTGCTACTATTAAGTGTCTGAGGCAGCTTTGAATTCAGGTCTTCCTGACTCTTGAGTCCAGTGTTCTATCTATGACATCATCCTGGGTCTCCACAAGCTCTTCATTTTTTCCAATTCTGATACAACTAGATAGATGGGATTGTCACATGCCAATATAACACTGCTGTGTATGGCATAGACGATCAAAAGAATTTGCAGGGTTTATCAAGTACCAATTCTTGTAAGAATCCCGTCCACATACAAAACTCAATCCTCTCTTTATTTGCTGGGGTGTCAAGCTTTGTCAAGAAACGAAATCAAATGAAATTTACTTGTGCTAAGCACAGTGGGGATCATCAAAGTCTCAAGATGAAAAAAAAAAACCCTCTGCCCAAGCACAAACTTCACCATTTGTCCGTCTCACAAAACCAAACATGATCCTTTTCTTGTATCTCTCACACTGAATTCACAAGCACATGTTGGAACAGTAGGATTAGTTCTTTAGCTATTAAGGGCTCATTACTGAACCTGAATTTTTCCTATAATATGTCTTGGCTAGAATGAGGCATCCATAATTATGTTCATCTCCTTGAAGATAAAGCAGAAGAACCTGAACAGTTTGAAAGGGGCCCTTTTAAAATCGCTTAACATTAAAAAAAAAATGCAGCACCATGTTGCTCTTTCATCAGGATGTAATAGATCAAATATTTTGGAATCCATTTCCTAAAAGAAGAGCTTTTAGTTTTCATTGAGAAATTTCATATAATTTGTTCACCCCTCCTCCAAAATTTGAAAAGTCAAATACAGGAACAGAGAATATGATACACAGAGAAATGGAATCAAAACCTACCAACAGGCATAAATTAGCTCCTTAATAACGGCTAGATTCAGGACAAGTCCCAAATACAACTGTGAAGTAAGTGAAATCTGACTGAGAGATCTTGCCTCCTTCATGCCTGGTGCCCAAACACTCTGCCCTGTTTCCCAGGATCCCTCACACAGACTGCTCTAGGCAATGGACCTGTGCTAGAGAGCTAGCTCTCCTTCTATCACAAAACAACTTGTTCTCTTGCTTTCTTGTTGAAAAAGTTCTGATAAATTAACCCACAGTAAAGTGCAGATAACTCACAAGGCCTTCAAATAAATAGCTAGGAGAACGGTCTCTACAGCCCATTCCAAACTTCATATGTCTAAATTGTGCCAAATTCTATTCTATTTTGATACATAAGATTGGAGAGTCCAAATGATAGAGCATGGATGAAAACAATGGTGTCTTCTGTAAATAAAGCAGGAGGATATGAGGTGTTTGAAAAGGGCCCTTGTAAAACAGAGGTTAGATTTGTTCTGCTTAGCCTCAGAGAGAACTCAGAGTAATAGGCAGAAGTTACAAAGAGATAAATTCAGGCTCCATGTAAGGAAACAACTTCCTAAGAACTAGCGTTTCCATGAGTGGAAGGAATGGCGACCTTGGGAAGTAGTAAGCTCTCCTTTGACTGACGTCTTCCAGCAAAGACTAAATGACCGCTTGTGGGGGATGATGATGTACAGGCCTAGAATGGCCTCTGAAAGGCCTTCCAGTGCTGAGAGTCTGGTGTTCAAAGAGAGGCTTCTCTCTCCCAAGGGAACTTGTAGCTTTTATTTTTTTAATTAATTAATTTTTCATTTTCAACATTGCCTTTTATAAGATTTTAAGTTCAAAATTTCCCCCCCTCCCTCCTCTCCAAGACGGCATGCAATCTGATACAGGCTATACATGTATGATCATATTAAACATATTTCTACATTAGTCATGTTATGAAAGAAGAATCAGAACAAAAGAGAAAAACAATGAGAAAGAGAAAACAAAAAAAAAAATAGTATGCTTCGACCTGCATTCAGACTCCATAGTTCTTTCTCTGAATGTGGATAGCATTTTCCATCATGAGTTTTTTGGAACTGTCTTAGATCACTGCATTGTTCAGAAGAGCTACGTCTAACAAAGTCAGTCATGGTACAATGTGGCTGTTACTGTTACTCTAATACAATATTATTCCATTATGCTCATGTATCACAACTTGTTCAGCCATTCCCCAACTGATGGGCATCCCCTCAGTTTGCAATTCTTGGCCACCACAAAAAGAGCTGCCGTAAATATTTTTGTACATGCGGGTCCTTTTCTCGTTTTTTATGATCTCTTTGGGACACATCCCTAGTAGTGGTATTGCTGGGTCAAAGAGTATGCACAGTTTTATAGCCCTTTGGGCATAGGGAACTTGTATGTTAACAATATCTGAAGCCAATGTCATAATCCAAAAACAGGACTTTAGGTACCGTATTAGAAGGCCATTTAGGAGACGTGGTCCAGGGAAAGCTTTCTGGCCCTCCTCAAATCACACAGAGTGGCCTACTCTGCATATCCTCAAAATTCTGTCCCTACAGGAACATTCCTTGCTAGTCTCCTCCATTTATATACATGGATAAAATATCACCAATAGCATCTTTGAAGTCTTCTACATATACACGTGAAAAGTGAGAAATAAAAATGAAAATAATTAGGTTAACATTGAACATATGAATACAAATACAAAGAAAAATGCTTTTTTCCTCTCCTTCCTCCTCACAATGATATCTTTGAAATGGGCAACTTCCTCACACAGCCCAATCCAAAGTCAAGGCCAGTGGCAAACCTCATGATACCCGGGACTCTTGACTAACTATATTTCCTGTGTTCTAGAATTTTTTTCAGAAAATTTTGAATCTGGAAAAGTTTGTAAACTCTTTGGTTTAGAGACTCCCACGGGGCAGCAGGTACCAGTATTTCCATTGCCTCCTACCATTAAGTGAAACTGCCAAGTTGCACATCATTCTAATTATCACCTAGTGCACTTCCTGAGAAAATTAAAAGTAATTCCGACTTAATCAGGCTCCTGGCAATGAAGTGGTCAACAGAAAACTGACATTTAAAAGCCCCTCTTTTAGTTAAGGTTTTCCTCAGTAATGCTGGGAAAGCGTGGCCATTTAAATGCTTTTTTATCATACCATCAATCCACTCTGTTCCCGCTATTGAGAATTTCTTCCTCCCCTCTCCCCCTGCCCCCGCACTTCCCCTACCTATTTTGTCATGGGTTTGAGGGACAAGAGAAAGACTACAGACAGGGCAAACTGCACAGGGCAAGGTCCCATGAAGTTTTCTGGGAGGGTGTTTTGTTTTTTGTTTGATTTTCCTTAGCTATTGTAGCTCCAGGGCCTGGAGATGGAGCTGAGCTGTGGTAGAAAGGTCAGTCCTTACATTTCTAGGGTCACTTATCTGGATTGTCTGCAGGCCTAACTAGGACACCTGCATCACTTGCCCCCCCCCAAAAAAAGTGGTAGAGCCACCTGCTGCTTTTAAGTGTAGTCAGAGAACAGCTCACTGGCACCGTGCTGGGTGCTGTTAATACCCAACGCACCCCCTCCTCCCAATCAAAATTATATGTGTCCTTCGAGGGTACCTCTGCACTGAATAATGCTATAACGAGGACAGCGTGATAGAGGCTTTGCCCCTGGGGAGACTGAAGAGGGAAGAAATTGGAATCAGGGAGACCGTTTAGGAGGCTATGGCAATAGGTCAGGGGAGAGGTGATGAGGGCCTGAACTGGGGTAGTAGCTATGTGAATGCAGAAAAGAACACATATGAGAGATGTGCCACGTCTGTAGGCAATATATTTTCCAATCATTAGGGCTGGAGCTGGGAGAGGGAGAAGCCATCCCAATCGGGGCTTGGTACAGAGGTGGTCATGGGCATAGTAACATAAGGAGGAGGGGAAGTGCTGTATACCCAGATATGCTAGATTGCAAGGAAGAGGCCAGGATATGGCAGAGGTCATAGAAGTAACCTTCCTGAGGTCAGCAGCCTTGTCTATAGCCACCATGGTGGGGTCAAGGGTTGAGGTGATGCCCTCAACAGCTGCCCGTGCTCAGAAGGCCAAGCTACAACAGGAACCAGAGGGGAAGTAGGCTGGGGTGGATGCAGGAGTGTCAGGGACTGCTCCTCCTCTCAAGACCTAATTCTTTGTGCCAGGGATTATACTCATGAATAAATATGTCTCTTTTTACAACCACAGTTCTTGAAAGCCTTAGCTTCTCATATGAGATCAGGGTATCTGGACAGTAAGTATCAAAGCTGACAGATTCATTGCTCACCATGAAGTCAAAGTATAATACAGAGCTGACCTCCAGCATCCCTTATCCTGATGTGGGCACACCTGGAGGTATAACCATAACATGAAAAATGCATGGAGCACAATTTTAGCAACATGCTGGGTAAAGCCACCCTGCTGAGCCTCACTCTTCTCTGTTGCTGCTAGGTCACTCCATCCAGCCTTTTATAATATGCCACCACCAATTCCCAGCTGTTATTCTACTGTCTATGCCAGTCCTTAAGGCCAGAGTTTGAATTTGTCTTTATAATCAATAATTATTCATATTAGACACAGATTTCTTGATTTTATAGACAGGAAAAGATCTTACCTTATCCGGGTAAGAGAATCCAAGTGTGACTCTATCCAAAATAGCCCTAACATATAGCCTTAAAATGGAGGTGTTTACCTGAAATCTTGGAATTGCATTAGAAGCTACTCTTGAAAGTCTATGTATCTGATTATATTGTAATAGTGTAAGACTAACTCATATTTATGAAGAACTTTAGAGTTAACACAGCACTTCACATACATAATTTCATGCAGTCCTTGCAACAAACCTGGGAGATGGGTGCTATAATTATTACCATTTTACAGATGAGGAAACTGAGGCTCTGAGCAATTGAATGACTTGTCCTGGGTCACACAGCTCTGTGTTCTCTTGTTCTTCTCCAGGGGGTTTTACTCTGCAATGGTTCAAATCCTTTATCTCTCCTCATTGCCTAACTCTGGATAAACAGAGATTCAAGTGAAGCACTGACAGTCAATATATATAATAGCAGACACCCAAAATGGAAAGAGAAAATATATGAGTCATGATCCAGGCATGTGCAGACCATCCGTCGAGACATTCGATCTTTTCCACTTTTCATCCAGATGCTTTGGTAGCACACAGGTCTAAGGAAACTGGAAACCTTGGCTTGGAAAAAGAGAATGAAGGCCCGATCTTGTTAAAAGTGAGAAGGCTGTTTCACTAATTGGTGGGGTATGGGGAGAGGGTTGGTTCCAGCTCTAACACTTACCCAGTCAGGGCATGGGGATACAGGCCCTGCCCAGTGCCCTCTGCCCACAGGGGGACTTGACAATATCCACTCACTTCCCTTTCACAAAGAACAAAGGAGAAGGCAGCATGACTAGGGCCCTACGCTCCTTCGCCTTCCATGGTAGCAACACCCCTTTAAGACCATGAGCATTATGGTTCATCTGCCACTCACAACTATCCCTATGGCTAGCAAACTCCTATAACTGTTACTGTCCCTATTCCTATATTATTCAATCAATCACTGGCCACTTGGCAAACTGTCCCCAGCACCCAATTCCCATTCTTTCATCCTCATTCTCCTTAACCTGATCCCACTCGTGTTCCATTTCAACCCTGACCACACCTTTCCCCGTGAGGAATTATTTTATTCTTTGTATCCCCAAACATGGTAGGCACTTAATAAATATTTGTTGATTGACTGATTGTTTATTCCTGAATAAACTTACCTAGTCATCCTTCTTGTCATCTACGTTAAGCAAAAAGGAGGTCTGTCCATTACGGTGATGACCTTGCTCTGTTCATTACTATGATTCCCCCTGCTCTCCTTCTTCCGGCTGGTGTGCCATCTAACTTTTGGCAGGTTATTCCAAATTCAACAATCATCATATTTGGCTTTATATTTTCAGAGCCTTTCCCTAAGTAATCGCATCCCTTTGGCACATGTGATGACTGACATCTGGGCAATGCCTTGAAGAAGCAATTCCCTTTCTCTGATGTGTGTTCCTTTGGCTTCGGGAACTCTTAATAGGATGCGTTTCGTGGGTTTGCCTGAACTCACTTTCCGACTCATTGAGAAGTCCCCAGTCCTTCGGTGCAGTGTCTGGTCTACAGAAAAGAGAAAGCCACATAAATCAGAGGGACAGCCCTCTAGCTACAAGCTTTGTTGTGGCCTGTATGTAGAATACCAGCTTAAAACTAAACAAGCAAAAGCATTTAAATAAGAAAAGACTGGTTCCACAATTAAACAATTGACTTCCCAAGTGGGCTCCTTCTGACTTCCTTCACACCAGGCATATATCCATTCATTGCCAAGTTTAACTTATAGAGACCAAGAGGGCTAGAAAAAGTCACCAAGAATTCTAGACTACAGTAGAAGTCTTTGGTGCTTTCTGCACTACCAAGACCTGAGTTCAAATCCCATCCTAGACGTTTTCTAGCCTGTGTGGGCAGTCCCTTAACCTCTCTAAGTCTCAGTTTCCTGATCTGTAAAATGGGGATAATGAGAGCATCTACCTCACAAGGTTTTTGTGAGGATTTAATGAGTTAACTTATGTAAAGTACTTTGCAAATCTTAAAAGTACTATATAAATGTTAGCTAACGCTTTATAAGGGGCAACTAGGTGGCGCCTTAGTGCATAGAGTTGGGCCTGGAGTCAGGAAGACTCCTCTTCCTCAATTCAAATCCAGCCTCAGACATTTCCTAGCTGTGTGACCCTGGACAAGTCACTTAGCCCTGTTTGCCTCAGTTTCCTCATCTGTAATATGAGCTGGAGACGGAAATGGCAAACCACTCCGGTATCTTTGCCAAGAAAACCCGAAATGGGGTCACCAAGAGTTAAAGGGTCAGACACAACTGAAGAAGAAGAAGAAGAAGAAGAAGAAGAAGAAGAAGAAGAAGAAGAAGAAGAAGAAGAAACAACAATGCTTTAAAAACCTGAGAGTACTATCTAAGTGCTAGCTTTTAATAGCTGATATTTCTATAACTCTTTAAGGTTTGTAAAGCAATTTGCATATATTATCTCATTTGATCCTCACAACAACCTTGTAAGGTAGATGCCATTATTATGTCCATTTTAGAGATGAAAAAAAACTGAGGCAAAGAGAGGTAAAGCAACTGGCTCAGGGTCACACAACTAGTTAGTATCCAGAACGGCATTTGAATCTCAGTTTTCTTGACACCATGTCCAGGTTTATATCCACTATGATACCTACTTGCCTACAGAGTTCATACCTACATACTCTCATCTAGTGTAACCCTCCCATTTTACAGATGAGAAAACTGAGCTCAGGAAGGTCAAGTCACTGGCTCAATACAGGAAGTGCCTGTCTGGCACTTCTCCTGCAGGTCTCCTGATTCAAAATCCTCCGGCTTTGGCTGTGCCACCAATATCTACTACCTTATTTCTATGCAGGAAGCAGGTAAGCCATTAGTCTGTGCTCTTCATAAAAGGGGCCAGAAGCCTGAGAGCTTTGGTTAGTTTGACGAACCTTCCAACAGCATACAGCATACACATCTCCCCTCGTAAGTGGGACCTCCCACCTGGGCTCTCACTGCTGCTTTTACTCTTTGGTTGACTCTCCCTTTGCAGTCCTCATGCTGGCTAGTCCATTTCTGTGGTTCTTCTCTCTTCAGATTTCCCACCTCACCCTCTCAACAGAGGCCCTTGCCTCAATCAATCAGAAAGCCATCACAAAGGACCTACTACGTGCCAGACACCATGTTAGGAAAACAATTTTTCAGTAATTTTGTTTATTATTGTCCTAAAACATCTTCTTATACTCAAAGGGTGATATATTTTTCCTTTACTTTTAAGTAACCTGTTTTTAAAACTGGAAAAAAAATACAAAGTGTAATATTAGGAAATATGTTAGTTTCCAAAGCACAAATTCTAGTCTCTGGATAGAAATTACCTCCTGGTGAAATTCAATAAAAATGTCTTTGTCTCCTGTAGGAACAGACTACTGAAATCGAACTCTTCAAGGTTTACTGATTAATATACAAACCATCAGGGGTACACATGAAAAAGAGGCAAGGAATGTTGTGCCCTTCAGCTCTGCCAACTCTCCCAATTTCTTAACTGTCTCCCCTGGTCTCTGTGGGAAAAGGGGGCACCATCTGGCCAGACTGTATCATTCCACCTCTTGACTAATGCTCCATATACACAGATATGACCACTGAGCTTCTTTCCTGGTGAAATGCCTTGGTTCTTACAAAAGGTGCCCATCCCCTACAAATGAGCAGACAACAATATAACTCAGGAATCCCTACCAGTCTCAAAAATGAAAGTATAAAACATGAGGCGGCCTCGGAAATATATTAAAATATAATTGGGAAATATTTAACAAAAATAAATAAAAATACAATAGAACATAGACAGTGTTAATCTGTGGTTTTTGAAGTCATTATGCAGCCTGTAGGGACCCTTACGTACAGTTAAGTAGCTTCCCCCTCTTCTATTTGGGTTTGACACCGTTGGGACAGAAAAATATGCCAGAAGCACTAAGAGCTTTTTTTGCTGAATCTCCAAAGGAGGCCCCCAGAAAACAAGACTCCTCAATTGTTAGCACATGCTGTTACTGCAGGCCAGTGTCTTCTGAAGAGAGCCTCACTTTCTGCCACTGTCTGGAGGAAGTGCCTCGTGTTGTCTACGGACAAGTGGTAATGTTCATCAGTGATGGAGCCCTTTTTTATGTGAACTCAAATGAGAATTCCACCCTCGCCCTATGACTGCAGAGGTCCGCACAAAGACACATGGGATCAGTTGCTGTAACTGGTCAGCAGACACCAACAAACAGTATTATTACCAAGGCCAAGTCCTCTCATGTAGCCCCTGTATTAGGGGCTCTACTTCCGTTGTGGGGCATAACGGAGAGCCAACACATCATGTGAGACCGAGCTCCCATCATGTCTATGTTTCTATTATTTCCTTCCAGATTCAGGTCAAGAAACATTTAAGAAACACTTCCCATGCTTGTGGTACTGTGCTAGGTGCTGGGGTAACAAGGACAAGAACAAAACAGTCTGCCCTCAAGAAGCTTCCATTCACCGGGAGTGACCACACCACATATAGTTATCCCTTCCACATAGCTGGGGCTAGGGGTGCAGGGTCCCCGGCAACTGGAAAATCTATGTAAAATGTTTTGGCCTTCCCTTCACACCAGAGAAGAAGTCTGAATTTTTTTTTTTTTCTTTTATGGAGTGTTTATTGTACCTTACTGTAAACATTGGGTTAAGTATTGGGGTATAGGCTAGACGTAGGTCAATGTTAAGTAAAAATACTGTATGAAAAAGAAATAAAATGAAATAAATGAGAATATTGTATTTATGGTATTAAAAGATAAAATATGTTGATATTTTATAATACTATACATATATTTTATGCATTTCTGAGTTTCTGAACTTTTTCTGTGTCATCTGAGGCTTCCACAAAACTCCCCCCAAATTCCCATTTATAGTAACTTCTTATGTCAACCCATGATATATCCAAACAGCAATGGGGAAAATCAGGACCTAGAAGGGATAACTGTACACAAATAAGCACAGTATAAGGAAAATTGAGGAGGAATAAAATGCTAACAAGTAGGGCAATCTAGGAAGACTTTCCAGAAGGGGTCACAAACTAAACTTGAAGGAAGACTAGCATTCCAGCATAGGGAATGGCCTGTGCAAAGGCATGGGGGCAAGAGACGTAATATCAAGTTCAGTGACATTCAGTAGGCCAGCTCGGCTGACATGGAGAATGCATGAAGGGCAGTGGAATGAAACAAGGTCTAAAAAGCAAGCTGGAGCCACATTGGGCAGGTCTAAGCACGAAATTAAGAAATTATGTGGTACCAACAAGGTAGAGGTATGTATGGTGTTCATAGAAAGATTACTGTCTTAATCGTAAGAGAAATGCAAATCAAAGTAACTTTGAAGTTTCACCTCACCCCCAGTCAAGGTGATAAAGATGACAAGAGATGGGAACAGTCAATCCCAGAGGGGTTATGCGAAGATAGGCCCACTATGGTGAAGCTGTGAATTAGACCAGCCATTCTGGAAAACAATTTGGAATTAGGCTAAGAAAATGACTCAAATGGCCATACCTTTGACCTAGAGATTCCAGGCATTGGGATAACCCCAAGGAAGTCATGGATAAAAAGAAAGTCCCCACATTCACCAAAATATTTATAGCTGCACTTTTTGTGGTAGCAAAGAATTGTAAACAAAGTAGATGGCCGTATATTAGGAAGTGGCTAGACAAATTATGGCACTTAGTTGTACATAATGAAATATTACTGTGCTGTAAGAAATGATGATTATGATGGAAAGACATATGAATTGATGCAAAATGAAGTAAGGAGAGCCAGGAAAATAATACACACAGTGACCACAGAAATGTACATTGAAAGAATGATGATGACAAAACAAGTAAAAAATGAATGTTACAAAATCAGAAAGAACAAGAGATGTGAGAAGACACTTTTTGCTCCTTTGTGGGGAGGGGGAGGAGACCTACCAGTGTGGGATACTGCATAGAATGATAGATTTTTTTAATGTGACAATTTTGCTGAATTTCTTTCTCTTCTTGTTTTTAAAAAAATCCTTTGTTATGGGGATGGTTTTCTGGGAGGGGAAAGGGGAATGCTGGGGGAAATCTAGATGATATAAAAGCAAAAAAATCAATAAAAACCTATTTCTAAATAAAAGCGGTCCCTGTTGCTCACATAGATAATTGGACAGGTCAATTGATAAACAAGTGAATGAATGAATGAATTAAAAAGGCATTTATTAAGGACTTCTGTGCAAAATCCTATGTTAAGTGGTGGGATATGAATATAGAAGCAATACAGTCCCTCCTCTTGCTGAGCTCATATTCTAATGGGGCTGACAACACAGAATGGAGGTTTCAGCTGCATGTCACATAGGGGAAAGTCCAGCGGTCCTTCAGATGTAATGGCAAAGCAGATAATAACGCATCTTCCTCAGTGTCCTTTCCATGAATAAAACCCTATTGACTTCTAAGAAACCATTTGATATGGCTTAGTGGCTATGAGTGCCAGATTGGGAGTCAGGAAGACCTAGCTTTGAATCCCAACTCAGACTCTTACTTAGCTGGGTGATCCTGGGCATATCACTTCTCTTCTTAACCTCAGTTTC
The DNA here is from genome assembly GCF_900497805.2 of Vombatus ursinus. Lineage (NCBI taxonomy): Eukaryota > Metazoa > Chordata > Mammalia > Diprotodontia > Vombatidae > Vombatus > Vombatus ursinus. The sequence goes on along the minus strand of NW_020944355.1, from coordinate 3,496,652 downwards.
CTCATTTCTAAAATTAGGCTGATACAAAGGTCTACGTCACAGGGTTGTTGTGCACATCGAACGAGACAATGTCTATAATGCGTTTTGCGAAACTTAAAACACTATATAAATGTCTGCTATTGTTATAACTGAACACTGAATCTGTCAATCAAGTCAACAGTGTTGTCTTATTCATACAAACACCCTTGCTTCACTATGGTGACTGAATTCAAAGATCATCAGTTTTGAGAAGTACGCTAAGGAATCTATTTCGGGGTCTCAGAAATGAGGGGAAGCGGTACTGCTTGAATCTGTCAATCCTAAAGGCTTATGTTGGTATGTGTATCTCCCAGAAGAAGCATCATTAAAGTAGTATGCCCGGCTCTACACACAGGCCGGCAATCAATCAAGCATTAATTAAGAACCTACTGTGTGTCAAGCACTGTGAAGATCAATTGAGGTAATGTTGGTAAAGCACATAGCACAGTGCCTTGAACAGCGTAAATGCTTTATAAATACAAACTCTTATCGTCATTATTATCATCACTGTGCTGTTTACCAAAGTGAAACAGTCCCTGCCCTCAAGAAGCATACATTCCATAGGGGAAACACATGTATACATGCTATTGTTCAGTCGTATCACGTCAGACTCTTTGCGACCCCATTTGGGGTTTTCTTGGCAAAGATACTGGAGTGGTTTGCCATTTCCTGCTCCAGCTCATTTTACAGATGAGGAAACTGAGGCAAGCAGGGTAAAGGTACTTGCTCAGAGTCTCACAGCTAGGAAGTGTCTGAGGTCACATTTGAATTCAGTTTCTCCTGACTCCAGGCCCAGCCCTCTATCCACTGCAGCGCCAAGTAGTTGCAGAGGTATACATATAAGTATGTACAAAATAAATACAAGGTGATGGAGGGCAGGGGTGGCACCAGCCTCTGGATCAAGAAAGGTCTCATGTAGAAGAAAAGCAGGGATTCCAAGAGACAGAAGCAAGGAGGGAGTGAATTCCAGACACTGAAGACAGGATGTGTCAGGCATAGAGATGGCAGATGGAATGGTACATGTGAAGAACAGCTAGAAGGGAGTAATATTGGGGGGGGAAGGGGGGAACTTAAGCAGATACCCTTGGAAGTCAGTCTTGTGTGATCACAGAAGCAAGAAAGGGCCCCCATGAGACTATTTTGTGCATAAGATCATGTGACCCGAATTTAAGGTCATTTCACCTGCTGTATTCAGGTCACACAGAAATGTGATCTGCATTGAAATAATTTGACCTGATTCACACAGTGCATATGATCATGTGATCTGCATTAAGGTCATCTGACCTGATGCCTTCAGTGTGTAAAGGTCATTTCAGCCCCACAAGGTCATACAACAAAGTAGTCTAGATGAAATCCAGAGCAGTTGCAGATTTCTAAAGACATTCTAGAGCAAGCTCAGAAATAGAGGTTACCTCATGAGCACTATCGTCTCCTCCCTCTACCCAGTTAATTTAGATACCTTTTTTTCTGACTAGTTCCTTCCTTTTGTGGAAACCATATGTTTTTTAAACTTAGAACAAATGATTTAAGAGGTTAGTTTTATTAAACGCAAACAGAAATTAATGAGGTTTTCTAAATGAAAATCAATGTAATATATTATTCTTTTATTTAATTTAAACTTAATTCAGTTTTAGTATAATATTTAATGGAAATGATTAAGCACAATAGCAGAGTAATTTATCATATCCTACTTGGGAAGACCTCCAGTTGCAGGGGCGACCTAGGAAGACTACTAAAATATCTCTCAAGTAGGCAGTAAGGGGAAAACAGTCCCAGGGGGAGCCACAGTGGGGAGATGAGAGATTGATGAGGAAGGTGGTGGAGAATGAAGTTCAAACAAATGCTGACTGCAACATCCAAATGTTCCTTCTCAGCATTCCACTGGTGAAATGTGTGCCAGGCACTGCTCCTCCACCCATCCTCTGGGCAATAATCCTGGCCCTTGGCAATTTGGATCTTTCAGATTCGTAAACACGTACAATTCATCTGTTTGGCTGACAAGTGTTAAGGAATGGGTGTGTTGTGTATGTGTTATATGTGTTATATATGTTATATATGTATATATATAGAAGCATGTGTGTAAGTATATATATGTAAATGTAACTATAAGGATGTGTGTATACATACACACACACACACATATATATAACACACACACACACACACACACACACACACACACATTATATCAAGCAGGAATCCCCTGAGAATCTTCAAACACAGAGAGAGGCTTAGATTTGAACACTACCCACCCAACACTCATAAGCAACATGACTCTTGCTTATCTTTTTCTTTTTTTTACATTGAGGTAGGTTCCTGCAAAATGAATATGATCATCAAAGTGGGGGAAAAAGAAGAGGAAGGCATGTTAAGCAAGCTAGTGAAAGCTTGGAACTCAAGACAAATGGAAAACACAAGACTGGCTCCAATATTCTGAGAATCGATTTTAATCTCCCAACAAGCTATACCTGGTGCAGGAAGGATTGTACTCAGTCCATCCCAAAGACGCTTCTCCAGACCTGGACGCGTTTTCAAAGGAAAGAAGGCATCACCATCTGTGCAACAAGGAGGGGGGATACAGAGGACATTGGAGGATGCTTTTCCTAGTTTCATTGTGGCCAGGGAGGCAAATGGAAGTGGAGAGATTCAGTAACTGCATGAATCCCAAATAAGGTTCTGACTCTCTGAATTATTTCATTCTAAGCATGGTAACCTTTCAAAGCTCCTTCTCTTAACTAGAAGTGTCTATCAGCCTACCAAATGCTCTAGCTTGACTGAAATGACTGATCAGATGAACTCAAACAACTGGCTTGGTGATTCCCTGTCCCCCTCCCCAGTTGCTTAGGCATTTGAATGAATTGATTTAACTAACCTGTTGTTCTAGCAGAACATCGAAATTGTGTGTGTGTGTGTGTGCATGTGAACTTGGGGAAGTCACATAACCTTTCTGAGCTTCATCTGTAAAATTCAGAGTTCAGACTAGTCTGAACTAGTCAGACTGGTCCTTTTCATTTCTAGGTCCTCTGAAACACTTCTGCTTTGGGTGGAGGGGAGGAGGGTCTTTTGAGTCAGGATTTCTGGGTCAAATTCATGAGGAGTCAGTATTGCGAAATCTCAAGTGAAAACAAGAATCATCTTCCTCTTATACCCACCCAGTTCATTTCTATGCATGCTGCATCCTAATGAGATCCTAAAATGAACTGATCTCTGTCATTTTGGGTTTGTGATGGACTGAAATAGGGTTGTGGTTTAATTTCAAGTATTTGTAACCTTTAGTCCTTACGATCTGAAAGCATGCAGAAGTGGGAAGAACCAGGATTTTTGTGTCAGAGGAAATGAGTTCAAATCCTGGTGTTGTCACTACTGTGAGCTCTCTCAGCCTCAGGTTCCTCATCTGTAAAATAAAGTTCCCCTTAAGCACTAGACCTGGGACCTGGGACCTGGGAACTATTTCCTGCTCTGCAGTTTTAAGCAATATGGAATAATGTAAGACCAATCAAATTTTGTTATCCTATAAATCAAAATGACCGCTTCTGGATCAACTCATTTCCTTAAAAAGAAAACCGAGAGGTCTGTAGTGTTTTAAAGGACAAGACCAGGGGTGTATTGGCAAATTTTTAACACCCTTTGAAGTTTCTTTTACATTATTGACACTTTCTCCATCACTTTCTCAAGTCCTGATAATCACCAAAGCAGAAAACCAAGCCCTGACTTTTGGCACTGGCCCATATCCAAGGTATAAATGCTCACACAGGAAACTTAAGAACCCACAGGGTCAAGCTGGCTGCAGCACAAGCCGGGACAGCCATATTGTCCACTATAAATGTTCTTAAAGATTCACCGGTGGCCTTAAAGGAGCCACCTTTCCCCAGATTAAGAGATAATAGCAACAACAACATGTAACACTTCTTTTGTTCTTTAGGTTTCCAAAGTTGTTTATAGTTATTATCTCATTTGATTTTCACAACAACCGTATAAGGTAGGTGCTATTATCATCCTCATTTTACAGATGGGGAAAGTTAAGCAAAGAGAAACTAAGTGTCTTGCCCAGGGTCCCAGGGCTCCTGTCTGAGTAAGGATTCAAACTTGTCTAATCCCAGAACTCTATCCACTCTACCATACTGCCTCACTATGAATTGACAACAGTTGGGGGGGGGCAGCCTAATTTATGAACTGTTCCCTAGGCCCAGGCTTTAGTACTATAAGGTAAAGGCAGGCAGTTCCTACTACTAGGTTTGCACCCCAAAAAGATCAAAGAAAGAGGAAAAGGAACCATACGTACCAAAATATTGATAGCAGCTCTTTTTGTAGGGGCGAAGAACTATGAACTATAGTAATGCTCGTCAATCCGGGAATGGCTGAATAAATGATCATATATGGGTATGATGGAGAAACCTGGGAAGCCTTGTGTAAACTAATGCAGAGTGAAGTGAGCAGAATCAAGATGACAACATGGTAAAGACAAACAGACGTGAACGATTGCAGACTTCAGGGAGTTACCAACTAGGATTTCCGAGGACCAACAATGAAACGTGCTGCCCACCTCCAGACAGAGAGCTGATGGATTCAGGGTGCAGATGGACAGGCATCTGGGGGCATGGACCATATGAGAATTTGTTTTTACTAGGCTATGCCAAACTAGATGGTTTTTTTTTTTCCTTTTCAGTTGGAGGGGGTGAAGTTAAAAAGCCAGGCAGTGTGGGAAAGGGGAAGTGTTGGATTTGAGGTCAGGAAGACCGACATTCAAATCCTGCTCCTGCGCTGACTAGTTTTATGACCAGTCAGGCAAGGCAATTTCAGAGCCTCAGACAGCTCCCTAAGGCTTAGCTCCTAAATTCTAAGTCTCATAATCTGTGTTGGTGGAGAATCTTCCCGCATGAATGAAACGATTGTCATACAAATACAACTCAGCCCTCAAGCAAGTACTGGACCATTGGAAAAGAAACACAGTCACGGAAGTGCAGCTACCTTTGTCTTGCTCCCACTACCCTCCAAAAGCCCCCAGACTCTCAGAGCTGGAAGGCACCTCTTAGGCCTTCTAGGCTGACTCAGATCTGAACAGAGATTTTCTCCAGCAGCCTGACAAATGGGCATCCAGTCTCTGCTTGCAGACCTCCAGTGACGGGATGATGTGCAATCCCCTCCCCAAGGCGGCCTGTGTCCCTATGGGACAGCTCCAACTGGAAGAAGGGTTTTTCTTGGCATTCCATCCTCCCGGTACCAGATCCCCCACATCTAAGGGAATGGAAAGTGGCTCCAAAATACTAAGTCTTTTGGCTTTTTGTGTTGCAAAACAGCCATCTCTTCCACATCTCTCCTTCCTGGGGGATTAACGACTTCCTCTTTATTTCCTTCTGGGTTGCTAGATAGATTAGTGTACTTCTGACTCATTAAACACAAACATTAAACTCTGAAATGCATTCTCAACTTCTCTCCCGAAGAGTGGGAACCAAATTGGATGATCTTTACTGAAGGACATTAATGCATCACAGAAAAGAAGATTAACTTGTGCAAACAATGAACTTCCCCTCCTTTGTCAATAAATCCTGAGGTCTTGCTTATCACTGCGCTGCTAAGGAGATGCAAGGCAAAGGCAGACAGAGATCGTTTCCTCCTTGAGAGCAGCCTGAGATGGAGGGACCAGGTGGTCAAAAATGACTCCAACGGAGTTCAGAATAGATACGCCAAGATATGCAGGGTGTTTCCAAAGTCTTAGTGAAATTTGAAGCTTTTAATAGCCTAAAGGTGAGGGAAAGCACTGGAAAGCACTCCAGACATGGGGAACAGCCTTTGCAAAAGCCCCCACCCCCCAAAAAAGAGAAAAAAGAAAAAAAACCTAGAGGCAGGAGATGAAATGTTGAGGACAGTGAACATGAAATAGGCCAGTTTACCCATAATGTAGAGTGCTTGAAGGGGAGTGATAAGAAATAAAACTGGCAAGATAGGTTGGAGGCAGATTGTCTAAGGTTTTTTAAGTGCCCAATGAGAAGTTTGTATTTTATTCCTAGAGGCAATAGGGAGCCACTGAAGCTTCTTGAGCAGGGGAGTTTAATGGCACTAAATGCTTGAGAATGAATGAAAGAAAGAAAGAATGAATGAATCTAGAAAAAGTCCTTTGAGATCTTAGGACATAATGTAAATTCTGACTCATTTGACGCTTCAGGAAATAGAGCCAATCACATATTAAATTAGATCCACAAAGAATATCTTGTACCTGGAAAAGATTTGGGGCCAGTCACAATTTTGCTAATAAACCACACTTGAGCTAACGACTCAGAATGGCATAGTAGGTGTTTCCTTGGTGATTCGTGGATCGATTGATTTGTGCCTGATTTTTCATTACTAGAGACATGCCTTTTCCAAGTCTTTGTTGAGTGAGATCCAAAAGCACAAGGGGGCAACCATCATACAAAGGAAGAAAACGCAGAGCCCACGGTCCAGCAAAATCATGTGCTTGTGGCAGAACCTGACAGAGGAGAGGCGGCTCTGAGTGGCCACATCAGTGCGTCTGAGGCTTACAAGCAAGGCTGCTTTGTCTGGTACTGAGATGAAATGAGCCTCCTATCCACGGAACCCTATTATACAAGAGCTTTTGATGAGAGAAATCTAAGCAAAGCTTCATGATCAAAACCAGTCGCCACCTGCAGCCTTAGGGTTCCGAGTACACATCTCTTGTAGAAATCCAAGAATCCTTTAAAACCAAAACCCCTACTCTGGAAAACCTGTGCCTGATTTCAAAGCACATTTGATCCACTTTACATGGGACTGCAAAGGGTTTTTTTTTTTAGTTTAAAAAAAATAGTGGAATAGGAAACTTCAAGATTGAAGAGTAATTTTAGAAACTTCTTCATTTGGTATATGGTAAAAAAAAAAATCTCATTTCTCAGAGAGGCTCTATTAAAGGAACAAGGGCCATGGCCATGGGAATTAGGAACCAAGGCCCCAAATAGGAAGGCGCCTTTCAGGGCTGAGAAAAAGAAACAATTTCCTGGAAAGAGATTGAGCCTGTTTTTACATATCATATCCTCTCAAAACACCCAAAACCATTTGGCATTTTTCTAGGTCTGGAAAATAAAAAGGCAACAAGGCAATAGGAAGCATTTGGGGGATGTACTGCAGAAAAAAAGGCTAACATAGTACAGTGGAAAGAGTGTTGGATTTGGAGTCAAAGAGACGGGTTCAAATCACGCTTTGGTTGCTTGCTATCTGTGTGACCTCAGGTAAGTTCCTTCCCCTCTCTGGCCCTTGGCTTCCTCATGAGACCCAAGCAGATGACAGGAAGAATAATAATCCATCTATTTCACGTGAGCCTCAAACCAACCCTGTGAGGTAGTTACTCTGTTATCCCCATTTTCCAGATGAGAAAACTGAGGCTCAGAGAAGAGACTTACCATAGTCGCACAGCTAGGAAGTATCAGAAGCAAACTCTAAATCAAGCCCCTTCCCGATACTCTCTCTGCTATATCACACAAACCAAAGACTGTTTATGCCCCATTCTGGGATCTGTTACTGCATTCATTTTTATGTTTCAATAGCATTGTGAAATCACAGAGGCCCACGGGAAAATAGTTGTTACACGAGGGTAATGCTAGAGATAAACTTTGCCTGACTTCACGGGCAAGAGAGGCAGCAAAGGCAATTAAGACACAATTCAGTTGGTTCATATTCATCAAGCCAGTTTCTTCATGGGCTTTCAAAATCAGCTACTACCCACACACTCCTTAAAATAGCAGCACTTTCCAAGTTCATATTTCTGTCATTTATTTGAAGAGCTTTTACCATTATTTACCCTCAACAGGGGCATCAGACTGTCTCTGAATTTCTCGTCTAAGATATGACTTGCCACAAACTGTATATGAGATTTCTTGGGATAGAACACTGTGGCTCATCCATCATCCTGGACACAGCTGCATCGTTGCTTGATTGCATCCCTTGCAGCTCAGCAGCAGACACATCATGAGGTTTCGGGCGTTGGTTTTTTCCTGAGCTACAAAATGCTTTCCAAACAGCTGTCTGCTAGGCTTACCCAGAATTCACTGGATGAGAAGCTGCGTTCTCAATGTTTGTGTAATAGCTCTTTAGTGATAGAAGCAACTGGGCCAAGGACTGGCTAGAAAGTCTCATGAGAAAAATGGGCACAGACAAGCAATAAACATTTATTAATCACCGACTATGCGCCAGGCAGTATGCTAAGTGCTGGAGATACAAAGAGAGACAAAAGACAGCCCCTGCCCTCAAGAAGCTCATAACCTACGGGGGGAGACAATAAACAAAACAAATATGTACACGTAAGCTATACACAGGATAAATAGGAACTAATTAATAGAGTCAAGGCTCTAGAACTAGGAGAGGTTGGAAAACGCTCCCTTTAAGGATGGGATTCTAGTTGGGACTTAAAGGAAGCCAGGAGGCAGAGATGAGGAGGAAGAGTGTTCCAGGCATGAGGGACAGCCAGAGAAAATGCCCAGAGCTGAGAGATGAGGATCTTGTTTATGGAACAGCCAGGAGGCTGGTCTCACCTGAACAAAGGGGTTCTAAAGTTCCTTTCAAATAATAATGTTCCTTTGTGGCACAGCCGAATTCTTTCCCTTAGAGCTTCTTCCCAGTGAAAATGGTGCCAAAGTCAGAGGGGGCTCACAGTATTTACTATCCTTCAGCAGCATAGACCAGAAGAAACTAGCAACCAGCTAGCATAGCCAATTAGTAAAAATAGGAAGTGACTAGATGTGAGGCTGGGGTGAGGCCTTCCCCCACTTCTGCAGGCCAGTTCCCCCAGAAGTAGCCTCACCTTGGTGTTCTAGGGGCTCACTCTTACCCAGAGAGGGCACCCTTCCCACAATGCCCAAATGAGATAACCCCTGAAGTCTCTAAAAGTCATAGATGGAATGGGATCTGTAATGGGGAAACAGTTCTGCCGTGGTCAAAATCACAGCTCCTTTGACTATTTGACTATACTTTAGGGAGTACACACGCACACACACACACACACACACACACACACACACACAATCCAGTTTCAATTCAATTTTGTAAAAATGTTCAATTCAATGCAACGACTGTGACAGTAGAGAGAGACCTGGACCTGGAGTCAGAAAGACCTGGGTTCAAATCCCAATTCTGATGCTTACTGGCTGTGAGACCAGGAGCAAGTCCCTTCTCCGTGAGCCTTAGTTTCCTCATCTGTAAAATGAAGGAGTTTAACTAGATGGCCTCCAAGGCCCCCTTCCAAACTCTAGGCCTATGACCCTATGACCTTCTATTCCAGCAGTGGGATGGACTGAACTCATCCTTTTTCAGGAATTTGTTCTAATATGTACACAGCAAAGTCTTCGAGTGTGTTAGCTTTTTAAATCAGTCAGTGTATTCAAATCATCATCTTCCAGTATCCAAGTTCATTTTATTCCATTCAATTTTACTTGGGGGAGGGGGGAGATGCATGATAGCTACATTCTCTTACACGCTGATTTGCCCAGCCAAAGCCTAGAGACTTGTCCTGTTCCTTTATCTACATCAATCACAATAAAGCTGCTATACATTCCAATTGTTGTATGTCCTAGCAGGAAAATTGATCTCTAGTTAGGCTGTATATGTTTACATATATATGCTCTTAAGTTTATATACTCATCTGAATAAACCCAAAGGTGTCACTCCCTTAAATGCTTTTCATTCATCCAAGCAGGGGCCATGTTGACAGCTGGGCAATCACTTATCTCAACCATAAAAATCCTCCATTAAAACCTTCCCAGCTTTGCCACACAGTAGAAATTATGAGGATAACATCCATCAAAATACTGATATTAGTGGTTTTGTTTTCATACATAGCAAATGAAATGTTCTTTTAGAACATTTAGGTTGTTAGCTGCTGTGTTTATTTAGACACAATAACTTTCATTTCCTAAGGTGCTTGCTTTCTTTGGCTGCTATCACCAGATTATAACCTCCTTGATTTAAACTTGTCAAACTAAATAATTGGCTGTGCACTGAACTGGGCTACCTGGGGGAAGAATGGGATCCCCTTCAGTGGGAGGCTGGCTGGATCAAAAGCCTGTTACCCAAATTTGACTTTCCATCTCTCACCTCTGCCACATTCATTGAGCTTAATGGGTCACTAACTGTGCCCTTCCCGCCCTCATCCCCCAATCCCCCCCTCACCCTGCTTCCATCCAGTCGAACCATGCCTCCTTTTTCTTGTACTTTGGACCTAAGTGTAATATTTGATATTTCTCCCTGGTTAATTTCACCTTATTGGATCCAGCCCAATGCTCCTGTCTGGCAGGACTTTGGGGGTCTGGATTCTGTTATCCTGTGTCTTAGTGACATCTTCCAGCCATTTCTGCACATTTGGTGAGCGTGCCGGCTATGACTATTTCCAAGTCAATTAAAAATGTTAAAGAGCATGAGAACAAGTAGAGATCTCTGGGGCACTCCATTAGAGACCTCTTGCCCATTAATATTAAATCATTAAGGCAGTTCTGTTGAAATGGGCCTGGGTTAAGAAGATCTGAGTTCAAATCCAGCCTCAGACACTTATAAGCTGTGTGACTCTGGGCAAATCACTCAACTTTTCTCAGCCTCAGTTTCCTCCCCTGTAAATGGGGATAATGATAGTGCCTACCTCACAGAGTTATTATAAGGATCAAATGAAATAACATTTGTAAAGTGATTGCACAGTGCCTAGCACATAGTAAGCGTTATATAAATGCTATCAGTATCTTCATCATCATCATTATTCATTCCACCCATTACACCTAGCTCTGCCCTGTGGGTCATATCTAATCCCTGTCCTGGTAGTGGCCCTTCAAAGAAAGGGAGCTGTCATACCCCATCCCAAATTTCTTTTCTCCAGGCTAAACATCCTCACTTCCTTCGATGGATTCTCGTATGACAATTTCAAGGCCTCAAAGCAAACTTTAAAATACAATATAAATGCTGGTCATTATTATTATTACATGGTATTCGATAAACCAATTACTGGGGTGAAGGCTTTGACATTTGACAAAAATACAGCAGAAATTAGGCTTAAAACAGTAGTTTATACCATCTGCCACAATAAACACCAAATACATACATGATCTATCTATCTATCTATCTATCTATCTATCTATATATATATACATAATATAAAAAATTAGAGGAAGATGTCAGGAGATATCAAATAAAAATAGTTAGCATTTCTGTAGCATCTATTACATGCCAGGCACTATACTAAGCGCTTTACAAAAATTACCTCACGTGATTCTCACAACAACTCTTGGAAGGAGGTGCTACTATTATCTTCATTTTACAGATGAGGAAACTGAGGCAGACAGCAGTTAGGTGACTTGCCTGGGGTCACAAAGCTGGTAAGGCTGGATTTGAACTTAGGTTTTCCTGATTCTAGGCCCAAAGTCTATTCATTGAGTCATCTAGCTGCCTTCAAATAGTTATAGGGAAGGGGAAGGGCATAAGCATTTATTAAGTGCCTACTATGTGCCAGGCACTGTGCAGAGTGCTTTACTAATATCTTATTTGATCCTTACAACAATCCTGTGAAGTAGGTGCTATTTTTGTCCCAATTTTACAGCAGATAGATGTTAAGTGACTTGCCCAGGGTCACAAAGCTACTAAGTGTCTGAGGCTACACTAGAACTCAGGTCTTCCTGACCCCAGGCCCAGTGCCACAGAACTTCGCAGTACATTACCTAGCTCCTCCCTCAAGGTCTAGAGATGATCACAGAAGATAAAATTGATAATTTTTATTACACAAAATCAAAAGGGTTTTACATAAACAAAATCAATGCGGTTTTAATTAGAAGGGAAACTATTAATTGGGGAAAATGAGGCAGATCTCTGATAAAGATCTGATATCTAAAATACATCGAAAATTTAATAGAAGTATATAAGGCTACCTGTTTCCCCAATAGATACATGGACAAAAGATATGAACAGATAATTCTCAAGGCAAGAAATCCAAATGATTAGCAACCTTAAGAAAAATGCTTCACATCACTAATAATAAAAGAAATGCAAATTAAAGCAACTCTGAGGTTCCACTTCACATTAATCAGATTGGTAAAGATAACGAAAAAATGAAAATGACAATTGCTGGAGGGGTTGTGGGAGGACAGGCATTCTAATACACTGTTGGTGGAGCTGTGAATTGTTCTGGTCATTCTGGAAAGCATCCAGAACTACCCCCCCAAAGTCATTAAATCTCTGCATGCTCTATCCAATTCTACTAGGCATATATTCCAAAGAGATCAAAGAAAGAAGAACACATATGTGCAAAAATATTTATAGCAGCACTTTTTGTAGTCCCAAAGAGCTGAAAATAAAAGGGCACCCATCAGTTGGAGAATGGCTGAAGAAATTAGGGTATATGGATGTCATGGCATACCGTTATGCCATAAAAAATGACAAAAGACATATATGAATTGATGCAAAGTGAAGTGATCAGAACCAGGAGAATTACATATATAATGATTAACACATTGTAAAGTCTCAAAGACTTAAGACCAATTAATGCAAATGCTGCTCACCTCTTAACAGAGAAGTGATAGACCAGAAATGCAAAATGAGACATTTATTTTTAGACATGGTCAATGTAAGGATTTGCTTTGCCTGACTCAGCTTAATTGTTGTAAGAGAAGGCTTTTAATGGGGGTGGGGGTGGGCAGGCAGGAATCATATGGGGGTAATAATAACGATGCCAAAAGAAAGAAGAGTCAATGAAACATTTAAAAATACATAGAAAAGAGCATAAGGAAGTTCAGAAGAAGACATAGAAAAGTAGTGAAATGTTGATACTACCATGTTAAATCTGTATATGTATATATGAAATCACACATACACACACACACACATAAATATACATTGTTGTTTTGTTCAGTCTTGTCTAACTGTTTGTGACCCCATGGACCAAAGCATGCCAAAGCTGTCCATGGGGTTTTCTTAGCAAAGATACTGGAGTACTTTGCCATTTCCTTCTCTAGTGGATTAAGGCAAACAGAGGTGATGTGACTTGCCCAGGGTCACACAGCTAGTAAGTATCTGAAGTCACATTTGAACTCAGGTCTTCCTGACTAAGCCCAGGGCTCTATCCACCTAGCTCTCTCTGTCTCTATCTTTCTCTCTGTCTCTGTTTCTGTCTCTGCCTCTCTCTATATATATACATATGCACACATATATATACATACACACATATACATAACTACATATATATATATGTGTGGGGGGGTGTATATATACACATACATACAGAAAGCAAAAGAGAAGATGTAACAGATTCATGGTTTCATATACCATCCTCTTTTCTGACCTTCCTTGTTCTCACCCAGTCAGATATGCTTCACCACTCCCTATACCTTCCTCAACCCACAGACCACTCAAGTGTTATTTAAACTACTTAGGATCACAGAGACTGTCACCATGAGGGCATCTACTCTCCTTTACAGGTTTCTGGCTTATTTTTTTTGTCACAGAATCTCTGAGTGTGAAGGGACTGAGAGGTGACATAATCAAACTCATACCTCAAGAGCTCTCCCTACACCATACCTGACAAATGGTTGTCTAGCTTTGGCTTGAAAACCTCCAGGATGGGGAACTCACTACCTCCTGAGACAGCCCATTCTACTCTAAGCGTTAGGAAATTTTTTCCAGCCATCAAACCTCAATTTGCCTCTGGGCAACGTCCCCCCCATTGCTCCTACAGGGGTCCAAATGCAACACTTGGCAATTTTAAATGATGTTTCCCATTTTCTCAAACCTGGCACAGAACGGCCTCAAAAAAAATCTAAGTGTGCCACCGCCTGCAGAGGCAGTTAGAGGACCCCCTCCACGTACCTTGATTGTCAGACTGTAGGAGGAACAATACAGAAGCATATGAAGCTCCTTCTGACATAACTTAAGAGGGCAAAAGAGCAAAAGCATGCTTGGTGAACTTTCTGAAACGTTTCCCATCTGAAGGCTTGTAATCCTTAGAGCACAATTTCATGGATCTTACTTTCACTTGTAAGCTGAAAAGGACTGCAAAAGCAAACAGAGATTTTGCTGGTCAGCTCCAAGTAATGACACTTGCTAGGGGGTCTTCCCCAGGATTTGGGTTCCCATCACTGGGGCCCTGGAATCCGACTAGTGAGTTTTCACCTTATTTGGCTCAGGCCTGGCCCACTTCCTGGTTAGACCCAAGCCAGACAACTGTACTTATACGCTCTGACCCCCTTTGCATCTCTGGCTCCCTTTTAGGTATTGTTCAGGTGTTTCCTGAATAGAATGTAAGTTTCTTGAGAACAGGGGCCATCTTGCTTGCTTATTTTCCTATCTCTGATACGCAGCACAGTGTCTGGCACACCATAAGCACTTAATAAATGCATTTTTTATTAAGCATTCGTTTTCCCCTCAAACCACATTTTTGTCCCTATTGATTCCTTTTGTGTTTATAGCAGTCCTTTCTGGATTCCCATCCTCCACCATCTGAAATTAGACAATCCCTTATAATAAAGGTAGTTAAACAAACAACAAAAATAAAAATAGACAGTGACTACACCGGAAAATAAATGAAACACTCCGTCACTATAGTTTCTACCTCTCTGTTAAGAACAGAAAACTATACTCTCTTCTCCGGACCAGTACTGGTATTTTTTTTTTCCTAATCTCTGAGAAACTGGCTTCTTTCTAAAGATATTTTCATTTCCATAATTGCAGTCACTATCTCTGTTGTTCTCCTGGTTCTGTTTACTTGACTCCACATCAGTTAATACAGGTCTTCCTATGTCTTTACTTCAGTATGTCAAAATCAGGCTTCGATCGTGTGCTCCCTCCACTGAGGCAATCTGCCACCTCTTACTGATGTTCTCATGAGTCAGTATCCTCCTCATAGACCCCGAAGACTCTGCAGGCCTGTCTTTCTTCTGTTTTTGTGTGAGGCAATCTGGGTTCAGTGACTTGCTCAGGGTCACACAGCTAGTAAGGCGGCCTGTCTTACAGCTCAGAGCCTCTCTGAATTTAGGCTGGTACCTCAATGGCAGATGCATAGTACACTCCAGAGGCCCCAAATGAATAGATCTTAAACTCAACATGGCCAAAACCAAACTTCCCCCACAGACCTTCCCCTCTTCCAAACTCCTCTATTACTGTAGCGGGGACGGCCATCCTCCCAGGCCTTCAGCCTCATAACCCAGGAGTCATCCTGGACTCCTCATTCTTTCTCTCACGCCACATAATCCAATATGGTGCCAATGCTCTAACATGCCCCCTTCTCTCCTCTGACACTGCCTCCATCCAGTGCAGGTCTTCATCACCTCCTACTTGGACTACTGCAATAGCAGCTGGGGGAATCCCCCTGCCTCAAATCTCTCCCCACTCCAGTCTATCCTCCATTCAGCCACTAAAGTGATTTTCCTAAAGCACAGGTCTGACCTTGTCAACTTCCTCCTCAATAAACTCCAGCGGCTTCCTATCATTCCCAGGAGTAAATACAAAATACTCTCCTTGGCGTTCAAAGCCCTTCATCACTAGCACCCTAGTACCTTTCCTGTCTTCTTACCCTTGACTCCCCTCCACATACTCTTCTGGCCAGTGCCACTGGCCTCCTGGTTGCTCCATAAACAGAACACTCCATCCCCTACCTGGGAACATCTTCACTGGCCGCTCCTCCTGCCTGCAATGTTCTTCCTCCTAATCTCTGCCTCCTGGCTTCTCTTAAGCCTCAGCTAAAAGCCCAAGCTTTTCCTAATCATCCATAATTCTCATGCCTTCCCTCTGCTGATTATTTCCAGTTCATGCTGACTAGAGCTTGTTTGTACATGGTTGTTTGCATGCTGTTTCCCCCATTGGAATGGGAGCTCTTTGAGAGCGGACTGTCTTTTTACCGTTCTTTGTATCCCCAGAGTAAGGAGAGAGAACATTCCAGGCAAAGGCACAGAGATAGGAAGTGTAGGGTTGTGTGTGTGTCTGGAAAAGAAAGGTAGTTAGTTTGGCTTGATTGTAGAGTGCATAAAAGTGAGTGATATTAACAGCTAACATTTATCAAGCGTCTACTAGCCAGGAACTATGCTAATCACTTTGCAAATGTTATCTCATTTGGTTCTCACAACAAGCCTAGGAGATAAGTGCTGTTAATTGCCTCCATTTTACAGTTGAAGAAACTGAGGCAAACAGAGGTTAAATGGACTTGCCCAGGGTCATACAGCTAAGAAGTGTCTGAGGCTGGATTTGAACTCAGATCTTCTTGACTGCAGGCCCAGTGCTCTACGCACTATGCTACTTAGCTGTATAGTAATACATTATAAGCTTGGGAAGGAAAGTTTATATTATTCTAGACTAAATAAATACCCAGACCCTCTGAACTTTCCTAAAGACTTTGCCAATCTGGCCAAGGGCCTTGGATCAACCAGAACAGAAGGTGAATCATCAAATCGCGGAACTTCCAAGCTAGAAGAGAACCCAGAGTCCATCTAGTCCAACCTCATCATGTGGCAAATGAAGTTGACTCAATATCAGTCCTGGAGCTCAGATATCCTGACTCTTAGATCACTCTGCTTTATCTTCTTTCTCATTGATGTGGGCACTCCTTCCACCAATGGCAGCCCCTTCCTAGTTTCTCATTCTGTATAATTTCTGCACATGTCCATTCCATGAGTCCTCCATCATGACGAAGGCCTTTCTTTACCATTTCATGGTTACCGATGTAATGCTTAGTGCATCCATCCATTATCCTCCACTCTTGCTACCTGACCAGCATACCTAATCTCCCCATCACATGTCCTCAGTGATATCTTTTTTGAAACTTCTCATATTGGTAGATGAAACACATCCATCATGAATCTTTCCCCCAAAGGTAACACAAAAGATCAATTTAATTCCTGATAGATTGTGGTGTTCCATAAGTCACCAAAGTCCTCTTCCTTGTCATGGTGCAGAGGTGAGCTGGGATTCCTGGAGTCTCTGCCAGTGAGGCCTATGGTCTTGAAGGCTCTAATGGACTGTCAAGGCTTTGCATGTGGTCCTGGTAACGGTCTGTCTTCATTCTATGGACAAGCCTAGCTCTGTATGGCAGGTTGGGTCTAGGTGACAAATTCTTTGGTGTGGGGACCTAGAAAAAGGGCAAAACTACAAAATGACCCTCATCCTCTTCTCCTTAATACTTATTAAAAAATGGTACAAGGCAGCAAGTATGGCACCCAGGATTTGGAGTCAGAAAGACTTAACGTTCAAATCTTGCTTCAAAACAGTAGCTCTGTGTCCCTGGGCAAGTCATTTAACCTCTCTCATCCTCAGCTTCCTCATCTGTAAAATGTGGCTAATAATTGCATCAGCCTCACAGGGCTGTCCAGAGGATTTTATATACATATACACACATGTACACATATATACACACATACACATACATACATATACATACATACATACACACACACACATATAATACAGAGAGAGTGACAAAGCTGTCCTTGATCAGGATAATGAGACTGAGCGGGAAAAATGGATTGTGATGGAGGGAATTGTAAAGTGAGAGCCAGTTGTCATGACGGAGAGCTTTAATAATCCACACGTAGAATAGCAAAATACCTTTTTAGTATGAACTGCATAGAGGCAGTTTGGGGATATCAGCTTGCTATAATCAGTCGGTTCATAACTCCATGAGGTCACTTCTTAGGTTTCCACTGTGTGCTAGGCACTGAGGATATGAAGAAAGAACTAGAACATTCATTTCTTCAAGGACCTCACACAGTCTACTGGAATAGTAGAGAGAATAGTAGATTTACAGCAGAGGCAGAAGAACACTTTGTACTACCAACAAATCCTTAGAGATTCACCAGAGAGGAAAAATATACCTCTGTGTGTGTGTATGTATGTATGTATGTATTTTTGTTGTTGAATTATTTTAGTCACATCTGACTCTTCATGACTCCATTTAAGGTTTTCTTAGCAAACATACTAGACCAGTTTGCCATTTCCTTCTCCGGTTCATTTTACAGATGAGGAAACTGAGGCACACAGGTTTAAGTGACTTGCCCTGGGTCACATAGCTAGCAAGTGTCTTCTGAGGCCAAATTAGAACTCAGGAAGAAGCGTTTTCCTGACTCCAGGCCTGACACTGTGCATTAGGGCGCTACCTAGCTCCCCGTGTATATATTTGTACCCTGCCATAATTTATATCCTGTCATCTCTAGGGGAGTGGGGGGAAGTTTCTTCATAGATATAGAGCTGGAAGGGATGTCTGAGGACATCTTCAACCCCTTAATTTCAGAGATGAGGAAAATGGGGCTAGAGAGGTTAAACGAGTGTCTGAGGGAGGATTTGAACCCAGATCCACAGACTCCAAATGTGATGTCCATTCCACTATAGCAGGCTGCCTCATTTCACAGCAGACAATTCTGAACGGCCTTCACCCAGTACATGTGCACCAATTGACGATACACAGTGTTCTAAGGGAAAAAGAAAACCAGTCCAAACCTTGTTGTTTACTTGCCCAAGGCTGCGAGCTGAGTCAGAATCTGAAGTTTGCATTCTAAAGACCGGCTCACTGCACTATTCTCAAATCAAATCAGTGAAACCAGGTAGCTCCCTAATAAAGCAAAGCCTCTCCAGCCTTTGGATATTTGGATGATGTTGAGAAGTCTAATAAATTTGGAAGACATCCATTCATCCATTCCAGAACAACCAAATTAATCCTTCTTTAATGCCTGAGGACGCGACGGGCTCCAAACCAGGCTCCAAAGTTAATCAACGGGAATCATCGAATCATAGAATTTTAGGTGGGGGATAAAAACACATACATATAAACTAGTCTAGCAATTAATCTGTGGCCTCCGGGAAGCAAAAAGGGACACCTAATTCCTTCCTCTCTAAGAAACAGCACCTACACTTGGATACCTTTTCTAATAACATAGGAATGTTATCTACCTTGACCACAGCACTACCCTAATGATCCAGGTTCTCTGAGATTTAATTCTCTCTGGAGCGTTAATCTTCGATCTTCAGAATGAGATTAATACCGGATCTATGGAGAGGGCTTAAGTATACTCCAAGCAAGGCAAAGCAGATGAACTTTCACTGAAGCCCCTGTGCTGAGGCTTCTTTCTCTTTCTTTAAAAAGGATTTCTTATGAGAAGGAGTCCCAGTTCTCATTTAAAGGATTATTTGGGGAACTAGGCTGAATAATACAAACATCTCAACTCACGATTTCTCAAGCTTCTATCAACAGACAAAACCCTGATTTGGAGGTAGCAGAGAAAGATTGTCAGTTCTGCTGTGTGCTTTTCCTTTAAGGAGAGTCAGAACAACTGAATAGGACTTCTAAAAAATTTCCAGCTGCCATCATCACAACTTTAAAATGACAAAGCAATGAGGGGCCCCCGGCACCTCAACGTGCACCAGTTAGCTCCTTCTCTTGCCTTGACCTCTGTCTTGCTAAGTCAATGAAATCTATCCTCTGTGGAGAGACAGAGAGATAGAGAGATAGAAAGAGAAAGACAGAGACCGAGAGAGACAGAGAGAGAGAGCGAAACAGGATACCCGTGAATGACAATTTCCAACATGTTGTCCCAATAATTAGAGCAACTGGTGGAAAATGCTGCTACCAGTGGGGTCTAAAGTACAAGTGACTTGCAGAATCTCAAGAATGAGAAGGGACTAGTCCAACCCATATGTGAACAAAAATCCCTTCAACAACATCTGGGACAAGTGACCACCTGGTTTTTGCTTGAAGACTCAGGTGATGGGGGAGACCCACTGTTACCTCTGAAGACAGCACATTCCACTTGTTTTAATTGTTAGGAAGTTAGGTATTATGTTATTGTAAGTAAGTGGGTAACATTAGTTAGAAATGAGTTAGTAGCATTAGTTAGAAGTACACTAGGTATTAGCATGAGTTAGGTTTGGGAATGGAAAGGGGTCATACATAAAGGAAATTGAATAGCTGAGATGTATAACTAGACACAAAAATATTTAGGGTAAAAAAATGGGACACTATATTATGTTGATTGAGACTGATCAGCTGAACAAGATAATTGCTCACATCCTTACTTTATGGTGCCTTTGTGGGAGAGCCCTAACCATAGGGAGCCACTATTCCCCCAATTCAACAAGGCAGTTCCATCCTCCATGTGTTCCTATAAGATGTTGCCTATATAAGTCCTCCTCATGTCTGCCTTTCTGAAGCCTTATCTTCCTTCAAGGAAGTACTCCTCTCACCTTCTGCACTCTGCCTTCCTCTGTTAGTCTAGCTCTTCCTTCTCAAAAATCCTAGAGCACTTTGTCTTGATGTCTTCTTTGTCCCTATCACTCCTCTGTGAGTGATAATGACGTGTCTACTGTGTGCTGTTATAATTCTGACCCACCCCCAAACCCTAACAGAATGGAAGAACCTTGAGGGCAGGGACTATTTTATTTTTTTGTCCTTGTGACCAAAGGGTCTAGCACAGTCCTTTTCACATAGTACAAGACTAATGTTTGTTGAATTGAATTGAATTGTTCCCTGTGAGCATGTCTAGGGTTCAGCTCCTTCCCCTCCATATACTGGATCTAGTTATATATTTTTGGTGAAAGGCTTTTTTCCCTCTGAAAGGGAGGGTGATGTAGTAAAGAGAGGGCTGGACATTGAATCAGGAAGATCTGGTTTCAACTCCTGCCTTGGCCACTTACTAGCTGGATGGCCCTTTACAAGTCACTTCACTTCTGTTTGCCTCAGTCTCCTCATCAATGAAATAGAAATAATCAGTCAGCCAACAAGGATTTATTGAGTGCCTTCTGTGTACCAGGCCCAGTACTAGATCCTGGGGATAACCATAGGATATACCTAACAGGGCTGTTTTGAGGTACAAATGAGATGCTTCCAGTTTCATTTAGAGGCAACCTGAAGCAGTGGACAAGGCATTGGGCCTGAAATTAGGAAGACCAGAATTCAGTTCCTATCTTAGACTCTTACTTACTAGCTGTTTCAACCTAGACAACTTAACCTCTCTGTGCCTCAGTTTCTTCATCTTTACAATGAAGGGGTTGGATGACTTGATGGCTTTCCAGCTCAAGGTCTATAATCCTATGACATATCAGAAAAATTTCTCCAAAATCAGTCTTACCATTCCTATGCTGGTTATTCCATACCTGGAGGGCTTGTCTTCCGAAACGAGTGAAACTTACACTAAATGTGGGCGATGAAAAGAAGATAGGCCAGAAGAAAATGATCTCAATTCACAATCTTCTAATCCATGGACTATAGAAGAGGCTCCTCTTTCTAAAGATGGAAATTGAGTTGTTTTTATAGAAAGACAGATAGATAAAGAAGCTGGATTTTGTTCTATTCATTTCTTTAATTTCATTTCATGCTCTTCTGGACAGCCGACTGGCTCAGACTCTATGGTTCTGTGACTTGTTTATTTCATTGCCTGGGAAGACAGACTTTTGTTCCAATGATTTTTTGTCATAGAGAGTGATGGGTTAGCAAAATGAGAGTCATGTTGCTTGAATTAACTACATAAGTGGCCTGGGACTTGTGACATTTGGAGTACCTTCGAGGGTTTTCTAATAACAATACTTTAGTCCTTGTTGCCAGTAAATGAATGAATGCCCTTTGTTATTTTCCATTATTTTCTTCTACTAGCTATCAATAAAGTGAAACAACAAAAAACCACAGTGCTGTAGTTTAGAACACTTCTTGGATATCAGATGGCACTAGTATCCATTAAAATCCCACCTGGATACCTCAGCATGGTGTGGAGTTCGATTCGGGCTTTAGGAAGGCAGGCTCGGAGCCTTCCAAGCTGGAAGGTCGGCAAATAGGGGTCCATAGACAGACTCGATGTACAGGTCTGTCATCTGAGGACAAGCCTCGTCAGGTCTGGAAAGGCTTCTCACCAGGAGGCTGATCACCAGGTGGTCATTTGTTTGGGTCACGCATAGTCACGAAACCCTAGAAATCCTGGATTCTTGAGAACCTGCTGTTTGACTATTTCCCTTCAGGTGAACTAGAGGAACACCAGGCCTTACAACCTGCTGGCCTCCATCTTCTGCACTCCCTTGGAATGGTCATTTTAGCTACTTAGGTAATCTCAGTGCCTCTGGGTCTTGCCATGTTACCTCCCCACTCCCCCCCAACCCTTGGGACTTCTGGACCTTGCCATCCTCCCTGCAGATGAACTTTCTTTTTTGTGTTGTCTAATCTACTTGGAGTATGAATTCCTTGAGAGTAAAGACTGTCTCGATTCTTCTATGTATATCCCCAGAGTGATGCAGTGCTTGGCACACATGGCTTAATAAATGCTTTTTACATTCATTCATTCATTTACCAAGCTTCTAGACTCCAAGTGCTACCTTGGAATCATCACTCTTCCAACATCCAGTCTACCAGTTCTTCCTCCATAAAATTTCCTGGACTATATATAAAAAATATATTTTTAGCAAGCACTTGACATACTTTCTCTTACTTGATATCTAAGCCAAACTCAAGTAACAACCGATTTCCTTACTTCTCAACTTCTCCCCAGTCTGCTCAAAACATCAAAGGTTGCTGAAGTCCCTGTCCTGGTGAGTACTGCTTCTCTGGTCTCTGAAATCCTAAGGTATTCATGTGGCTCTCAGAAGTGGCCAAAAGTATACCCACCATTGAACATATACCTCCCACCGTCCTGCTTGCCTTTCTTCCTTCATTGATCCTGAAACTGGGCTATCGTCCTAAGAAAATATTGGAATAGCTTACACTGAATTTCATCACACTGAGTTACTTAACTAGAACACCACTCCCCTACCTCTCTATTCTCCAAGATGTCAGGATTCTCTCTCTTGTTTTGCTGTTTCAGGTAACCAAGGTTAAGGGGGAAACCTCCCCCCCCCAGCAATAATAACTGATCTAGCTAAACAAATCTACCCGTGGAGAGCTGGAAGGATGTAGAATCCAGTGCTTTCATGGACCAGTATCATGTTTTACCGTAACAAAGACAACTTGGTGGAACATCCCTGGATGGCAGATAGGCAAATTTTGGTTGAAAAACCCCAAGCTCATCCTCACATCAAATACACTTGGAGGTGAATGCTAGAGCTTTTGCAAAAATTAACTCAGTGAAATGCACAGTTGAGCCTGAATTTTGCCACATCAGACAATAAATGTGGAGCAAATTAAAAGATTAATTCACATGGCTGTTCTTTGTGTCTCCCCATCACGGGACATATGATAGGTTTGCTTACAACTTAACAATACACTTCCTTCTGAGCTTCTCTGAGAACTGAGCTGTCTCCTTGAGCGCTGTCCAGCAGCGTTTTCAAAGTTATCCTACATCCTCAAAAGGCTTTTGTTCTTCAGATAAAGAAAATATTTCAGCCTTTCAGGGTGTCAGAATTTCTGAAACTGGAAATTAGTTTTTGAAAGGAATCCAAACATTAGGGACATTTTAGAAGAAAAAAAATGACTCAGGGGTTGGGGGGGAGGTTTCTTTATTCCTAAGGGTAATTGGTAGACCTTTATCTGTTTTGCTAATAACATACACTGAGAGTATTAATTAAAATATGAGCCAGGGCTTTCTCCTTCTTGGCCATGCTAGGGGGTGGGATGGTCTTTGTTCATTTCAGCTCTCCTGACAGAAGACAGCCATAGATTTGGCAGGCATTCATTTTGTTTCTTCCTACTGCTTCCAGGGCTTGACGTATTATTTGTCAGGAGCTCTTTGAAAGATCTGCAAAGTATTATTCAAGTATTTGATCGATTCTCAGCAGAGCACAGGTTTTGTCTAATTTACTTTTTCTCTGTGCAATCGACATTAGAGCTCCATTGATAAAGGCAAGCTTACAACTTTGTTGTTTAGCCGTCATGACCAGTGTTTTCTGACTAGTATCTTGAAATGTCTATACAATCAACATTTCCATTAAAGGAAATGTGATCTGTCTGTCACACGCTAGGAATGTGAAGGGAGATAGTGGGTTTGGGATCTTAAGAAACCTACCCTCATATAAACAACTTCACCCTTTAAGGGTGAGAGACACGACTTCCATCATAGACTCCAATGCTTATGAGCTGCTTGAGGCAAGTCACTTGTCCTCTTGGGGCCTCAGTTTCCCAATTGGCAAACAAAGGGGTAGGACTAGATAACCACTAAGGGCTAGCCTTCTAGCTCTAAATCTCTGACCCTGTGATATCTTCCCTCTCCTCAATGCTACTGCTTTCAGTCATAGAGTCATCATGTAGTCACCTCTGTGGGATCCCAATTTTTCCTTGAGACTGTTCCAAATCCCATCTATAAGACTCACCTACTATTCTATATCCCAATGGTATCCATAAAAATACAAAACAAGAGGAAATAGATTGTAGCAGGGGTGATCTTATGATGCCTGTGCTCTGGCACCATAAGGATGGACATACTCATTGGCTTCTAGTTGAGAAACAGGTGCTTCTATTTGCCAAGGTGATATAGCAACTCCTGATAGGTCCCCACACCTAGAAGATGTATCAAAGAGGATTGGCTATTAAGCCTCATGGGGACAGATTCTTATGGAAAAACGTTCCCCTACCACATCCCTGGTAGGCTATGAGATTTGTAGAAAGGCTATATCCCCCACTCTTTTTCAGACTCCCCTCTCTTGGGAAAGATTCTGTGACAGTTCTCCTTTGGACTCCCTCCTCCCCACCCCAGGAACATTGATAAATGTAATCTGAGCCCAGGGTACAGAGAACATGGGCTTGCCTGGGTGAGTCAGAGACTGTACCTTAGGTCCCTGGCTGTCCCTTCTTTTTAATGTTTCTTTCTCTAAGCCCAGGTCACCAAATAGCAATCCTGAGAAGTGGACATCTCCAGTCTTATCAGTAACTTCATGAATGTGAAGTCGAGGTGGCAAATTTCTCAACTGGTGCCAGTTGCCAAGTGGCAGTTTTTTCTGACAACTATATCACGTCTCTGAGAAGATGACCGCTGACAGAATCATCCTGAACCTGATGGGACTAAAGAATCAACCACAAAATCTAGGCTTGTGAGGTATAGAAATAGTACAGATGGAGGAGGAAAGTGAAATATCTGTTCAGCAGTTTCACAAAGTCGTGTTCATCACCTAGGAGCACAGGTGTAAGGAGAGAGGGGCCGATAAGCAGGAGAATTCAGGCTCTACGTGAGTCCATTCCCAGAGGCCTTTTTTGGAAAGGGTCTCCCGGGTTTCAAGGCACAAGATCAAAAGTTCCAACCTGGAAGGGTTCTTAGGTTCAAGCCCCCAGTGACTGACAGATGCAGAAAACGAAGCCCAAAGTGGTACGCAACTTGCTTAAGGTCACACAGAGAGGAAGTAGGGATGTGAATCTACTTCTTCTGACTCCCAATCCGGATTTGTCCCAGTTACACCCCCAAGAGAGTAACATTTAGATTGGATCCAAGGAAGGAAATGGACACTGTATTGATCAGTCTTCTAACACACGAACTGTCCATTAAAAAAATCTGAATGATCTTATTACATAATCAATATGGGGATCCAGGTTACTGATTGAAAAGACTTGTATCTCCGCATTACCCAGCATACCACCTGCCTTATTTCTAAGTATTCCCCACATCCCTGATCCCTTTCATTTGACCTTTAGGTAACAAATCACCTCTCTGAGATGTGACTTTTTTCTGCTCTTTTGAATAGCCTCTTAAGGCAGGCTGCAGTGTAATAGATATTGACAAATGGTGTGGCTATGCATCACTGAAGATGACCTGAGAATTTTAAACATCTTGAAGGTATTGAGTTTACTCAACCGTATAATAATAATTATACTTGGGCAGTGTAATAGACTACTCTGGGAATCGGCAAACTGAAAGGAGCAAGTTCAGCGTTGAGTCTATGCCCCTGCCCTCGAGCAGATTTTCACTAAAGCACAGAGATCTGCAGCTGGTTTCTTTCTTCTCCTTTCTCCTAATTTTGAGGGCTCCACTGGACTCCATCCTCAGTCTTTTGTGCTTTTTTGCACCAGTCTCCCCTCCAAATAACAAACAAACAAACAAAAAGAAAAAACCCTGGCTCATCCTTCCTCTCATATCTGCTTATGTTCATGTTAATACAATCCTATCACTCAGCCACCATCCTTAGGTGTCATATTTGACTTTTCCCTCTTTCTTGATTCCTCATTCCCCCATTAGTCACCAAGAACTACTGAATCTCTCTTCAAGGTATCTCTCACCTTCTCCCTGGACTTTCTCAGTCCAGGCCCCTACCTCCTCATAACAGGCCTTTTGCAATAACCTAACTGGTTTCCCTGCCTCCAATATATCCTCCCACCACCCAAGCATGCTGCTACCAAAGGAATCTTGCAGTGTTACCATTTCATCATGCTAGCATGCCCCAGTTCAGAAAACCTTCAAATGGGCCACAGGATAAAGCCGCAGAATCCGATTCCCAAAGTCCTTATCCTGGCATTCGAGCCTTATCCCAATCTGGCCTCCATCTACCTGACAACTTCCCAACACAAATCCTCTACAGCGACTTATTCCCTCTTCCCCATGACTTCTCAATTCATTCTTGCCTCTCTGCCTTTCCTTGTGATACCCTCCACTGCTGTCACCAACCTCTGTCCTTCCTGGCATGGCATGGTGTCCCTCCTCTCCCACTTTCCAAGTCCTGTTCATATTTCCAGGCTCAAGACCAACCTTCTCAGTGAAGACTTCCCAGCCACTCAAAACCCATGCAGTCCAGGGAATCACAAAATGTTAGAGTTGCAAGGGGCCTTCAAGATCATCTAGTTCAACCCCCTCATTTTATAAACAAAGTAACTGAAGCCTAGAAAAATGAAGTGACTTACCCAAGGTCATAGAGACAGGAGATGGACAAGAGAAGGTAGAAATCCAGGTCCTCTGACCCCAAATCCAACACTGTCTTCTAGTCCATCTTCTCAATTTTTAGAGTAAGAATCTTGAGGGTTAGAGGAGTTAAAAAGGCCACCTGCCATTTCATGGACAATTCTCATTTTCTGCTCTATTATATATACGGAAATGTTCATTTTATTTGGTGATTGTTACAGTCAGAATCAACATTTTTTTAAAGTAAAATATAAAAGTTAAATGAGACCCCTTGATTTCTTTTAAAGGCTTTGGATTTGAAGGACCTGGGTTCTAATCCTGGCTCTGCCACTTACTGACAATGTGACCTTGGGAAAGTCATGGAACTAGAATGAGGGCCCACATCTTCTTCCTATCTCTGACTAGAATACTTTCCACTTTGCTGCACTGCCTTTTGATCACCGAACTCTGGTTCTTACTAATTCTGTGACCTCTGGACAGTTCACTTTTCCTCATTCTTCCCATCTGTAAAATGGAGAGAGGAATGCCAGTACTACCTCCCTTGCAGGGTGAATGTGAGGATCTGAGAAGATCATGACTAGAAGGTGTTTTTGTAGGCCAAGAAGATCTACAGAAAAGTGAGCCCTTTGGGTACCTTCAAGGGTACCAGCTACCCTCCCCCATCATCTGTCAAGAGAAGGCTGGAATCATGACTCTAGATGACTGATGATGAAGCTGATGATGTCCACTGCCTTGGCAGAAAAGCATTGGACTGAGACCCAAAGCAAGACATGCATCCTCAGACATGGCCAAGCTGTGGGTTTGCTTTGCTCTACTACACATGTTTATTACAAGGAAGGGTTTCTATTTATCTGGTGGGGAAGGGAATTAGTGGGTAGTGAAAGACACGCCCAAAAGAGCATCAGTGAAATGAGTTTTTAAAATACACAGAAGAAAACAAAAAAAAATGAAGAAGAGGGTGTTGTTATTCAGTTCACGACTCGGGGTGGTCTTAGCAGAGACAATGGAGCAGTTTGCCATTTCCTTCTCCAGCTCATTTTACAGATGAGGAAACTGAGGCAAACAGGATGAAGTGACTTGCCCAGGGTCACACAGCTAGTAAGTGTCAGAAGCTGGATTTGAACTCAGGAAGATGAGTCTTCCTGACTACAGTCCCAGCACCCTATCCACTGAGCCACCCAGCTCCCTGAAGAAGCGGCTACAGATAAAGTAATTTTGTTAACTATCTCGTAAAATTATATGTATACATACACATATATTATATATATATATAATAAGAAAATTAATTTATGTTCCTATACAATCCTGTTGTTTTTCTTTGTATATTGAACTGTTTGTTTTTGTTGATGATTAAGTTCACAATAAAAAGAAAGAAACAGCATTTTAAAGGAAGAGAATGAAATGGCTCCCAGCCCTTCTCTTACTCCCTCTGAACCCTGGAATTGGATTGTTTCCCCAATTCATTCTTCATTCTAAAGTCAGAATCCCCTTTCTTACACATAGATCTGCTCAGAACACCTGGGTCCTGGAGCAATATTACCTGGGTGAGCTGCATTTCTCTGCTCTGTAAAATAAGGCAGTTAAACTAGATGGTGCCTGTGCTAGGGCCAGCTTAAACCCAATCAGGAGAGCCGACTGTTAGATTTTCAGTGTGTTTACGCCTCAGAAATTTGGTAAACTTGGTTTACTGTTATTATTCAGGGCTTGTTTATTATTTGTCTAGACTTAGGAAAGTTATGTAAAAATGTTAATAATGCAGATAAAACTTAAAAGTGCTTAGTGCATACTTTTGGGGGGGTGGGGTGGAGATCCCGTTGTTCAACATTTATCAGGACACTCTTGCCTCTAATGATCCTCTTACAGCTCTAAATCTATGATTTTAATGATGGTAATTAATTTTAAGTGGGTAGGATGATCACTGGAGCCTCACCCTTACACTATAATCTATGACCCTGCCACCTAGGAATTCCTACAGTATTTATTTGGCACTTATGACATGAAGTCAAATATTGGTTTGGTTTTTTACATTTTAAGGATGATGGTCAACAAGCATTTATTAAATGCCTACTATGTGCCAGGCATAGCGTTAAGCATTGGGGTTACAAAGAAAGGCAAAAAAAGCAGTGCCTGCTCTCGAAGAACTCACAATCTAACAGGGGAGATACCACGTGAACGACCGTGTACAAACAAGATCTAGACAGTACAGAGTAGAAATAATCCCACAGGGAAGGCACAAGGATTGCAAAGGACTAGGAAAGGCTTCTTGTAGAAGGTAGAACTTTAGCTGAGATGTGAAGGAAGCCAAGGAAGCCAGGAGCTGGAGATGAGGAGGGAGGGAGTTCCAGACATGGGGGACAGCCTGTGCAAATACTAGGAGTTGGGAGATGGAGTAAATGTCTCGCGTAAGGAGACTGGAGTGGTAGAATGGGTCTGAGCTACAGAGGGCTCTAAAAGCCAAATAGAGAGGTTTATATTTAAACCGAGGGACAATAGAGAGCCACTAAAATCCACTGAATGGGATGGGGAGACAATGGTCAGACCCACATTTTAGGAAGGGCAATTTGAAAGTCTGACAACTTGACAGCTGAATGGAGTATGGACAGGAGTAGGGAGAGACTTGAGAGAAGGAAAACAACCAAAAGGCTATTGTTAATAGTCCAGGATTGAGGTGATAAGGGCCCTGCACCCAGATAAGGGTGGTGCCAGTGTCAGAGGAGAGAAAAGGGCATAGGGGAAATATGTAACAAAGATATAAACAACAAGGCTTGGCAACTGATCAAATGAGGGAAGTGAGAGTAAGGAGTTGAGGACGACATCTAGGTTGCAAGCCTGTATAACTAGAAGGATGGTGGTGGCCTCCACAGTGATAGGGAACCAAGGAAGACGAGAGGGTTTGGGGGAAAGATAATGAGTGCAGTGTTGGACATGTTGAGTTTAAGATGTCTACAAAATATGCAATAGCCAAATAGCCATGTGAGATTGGAAGTCAGAAGAGGGCTTAGGGCTTGACAAATAAGATCTGAGAATCCTCTGCATAAAGATGAGAGTTGAATCTGTGGGAGCTGATGAGATCATCAAGTGAAATAGTGTCAAGGGAAAAAAAGAAGGCCCAGGATAGTGCCTTGGGAGACACTCATGTTTATGAGGCATGACTAGTAAGAAGAACCTGCAAAGAAGATTGAAGTTAGGGTGTTTAAGGGAGTATCAACAAATATATCTTGTAGTCCCCTAGTATGACGGTAAGAGTTGGGAGAGAGAGAGAAATACTATGGGCCAAACACCGAACTCAGTGAAGAAAGAAGGAGAATCTTCTGGGAGTTGGAAGACAGCAGCAACCAGAATCTTGATTGGGTGATAAATATGGAACCTCAAAGGAACAGAAGTTACTGAGTAATTGTAGTAGAGAGAGAGAGCCTGAAAATGGTAATGGGGAGCAAAAGGTATTGTAACTCCCCTATCATGAGCAGTAAATCAGAGGGTATGAGTAAAAGTAAAACCAGTGCTAAAAAGGGGGGGGGGGGGGGGAAAAGTATCATTAGGAGGGAGCCTGGTCTCAGAGAGAGGGAGGAAAAAAGGAAAAGATTTAAGATAAAAGCTAGTTTGTTGCCTATGGAACAGGCATTCTAGAGAGCACAATAGAAAAGATGGGTACTTTTACAGTGGGATAGTAGAGGGGGCTGAAAAAAGGGTTTGAACAGTGGCAGCCTAGGGTTCAGAATCACTGGGATAGTGAGGGAACGGTGGGGTGGAAATACTTTAATTATTGACATATGAGTTGGATTAGGTAATCATTGTCCACAAGGGTTCAGCCTAGGGCATTATACAGCTGTGTATAGCTGGAAAAGGAAGGAGGGCAGAGGCGAGAGGAGGATCTTAGGCTGGGGCAAAGCAGCTTCTGTGGAGTTGTAGGTGACCAGAAAGAGTGACTAGGGTATGATCCAATGGCTACTCTGAGAGGCCAATAAGCCCTCGTGGGCAGGTGCAGGCAAGCCAACATAGGATGCCTCTTAATTTTATATCAGGATCCTTTTTAATACACCCTCCCCCTCCTACCCACCACCCACCCGCAGTGAGCCTTTTCCTTTAGCAAGAAAAAACAATTAACCATCTGACAGTGTCTCACAATATATGCAACATTCTATACACATATTCCCCCACTCCTTCAAGGAATGGAGAGAGGTATAGTTCCTCATCTTTTTTTGCCTGTGGGCAGCTAGGTGACAGAGTGAATAGAGTGCTGGGCCTGGAGTCAGGAACACCTGAGTTCAAATCCAGCCTCAGGCACTTACTCAGACCTTTGTTCAAATCCAGAAAGTATGTCACCCTGAGCAAATCATTTCACTCTGTTTGCCTCAGTTTCTCCATCTGCAAAATGAGCTGGAGAAGGAAATGGCAAACTGCTCCAGTGTCTTTGCCAAGAAAACCCCAAACTGGGTCACGAAGAGTCAGACCTGACTGAAACAACTGAACAACAACCACAAAGACAAGATATCACAGTCATATGGCCTTGGTCATCTTGATATTTGCCACCAGGTTACCAATATTTCTCGTTCCCTTAGCAAGACGGTACCTCTTCTGGGGCAGATGCCAGGCCTCCCACTTTGCCATGCTCCTTGATTCAGATCACCCAGTATGTTGCCATGTGCAGGTAGGTGCTTCCATCTTTCTGGTAATTACATCATTACTGGTAATTACATCGAATCCACCTAAGTGGATTAACCATTGTGGGGGGAGGGGTGGCTGGGGGCTGGGGGAAGGAAGTAGGAGGTGGAAATGAGTGAAAATGAGCAGTCTGCTGCAGGCTGTTACCTAGACCATGTCTAGGAATCACTCCCATCACTTCTCAATTTGTCCTTTCCAGAGACAGATGGTCTTTGTTTACCTGAGGGGAAGAGGGGGAGTGGGGAATTGTAGCCCTTCACTTTCTATAGTTTAAATCCAGAAGGTTCCAGCATTTTGTTTCTTGGAACCAACAACCAACAAGCGTGGATGAGAGCGGATGCCAGCGATTGCAGTGTATCTTTTTCAGTTGGATGCAAAGCCGCTGTGAGCATATTTAGGGAGGTGAACAGCATCTCAGTTCTCTTGGATTCAGAACTGCAGAACATGACAGAATCGGAAATGAGAGTCTAGGCCAGAGCCCTGTTCTATGGCAGAGCCACTGGACTTGTGTCTGGTGCATCTACAAGACAACATCATTGCCCACAACAAACCTGAAAACCATGGGCTGAGATAAACATGGTAATAATAATGCCTTCGGTATGTGCTGCTTTTAACTCATCAAGGTGTTTTGACATATCTGTTCCTCTTATTTGATCACAAATATTTATAACAAATAATCATCTCTCTCGCCTCCCCCCCAAATGACAGGATTTCCTTCAGATAAAAAGTTAAACACCATCTTCACTCTGACAGGAAAAAAAAGCTTAGTATTCTGTGGAAGAATCCCAAAGGGAAGACTGAAAAATTACCAAGTCCTATGAGGAAACGGTGATGTTACAAGAGTGGTGATTCCATCCCCCGACCTTCGGAGAGGACTGTACCAAAACCAACCTGTTCAGGTGTGTTTCCAGTACCCTACAGAGACCACAGCTCTACCTCAGAGTGGCCAGTGAAACCCACTATCTCCATGTCTTTGCAAAATATTCTCTCCTTAACTTAAGCAATCTGGCCTCCTTTCCCACCACTCCACTGAGCAGTGAAGACCTGGGCTTAAAGCCTGCTTCTGACACTTACTAGCCATATGACCATGGGCAAGCCACTTAAACTCTTTAAGCCTCAGTGTCAACATCTGTAAAATGGGGACAATGATAACCCCATCTCACAGGGTTGTCATGAGGTTTAAATGAGCTCAGGCATATAAGGAACTTTGTACACTTTAAAGGCATACACACACACACACATACACACACACACACACACACACACACACACACACACACACGTCAGCTAGGTAATGCTGTGGATAGAGCACCGGCCCTGAAGTCAGGAGGACCTGAGTTCAAATCCAGCCTCAGACCAAATACTTGACATGTACTAGCTGTGTGACTTTGGGCAAGTCACTTAACCCCGATTGCCTCACCAAAAACAAACAAAAAACAAAAAACAAAACAAAAAACCAGAAAAACCTGGAAAGACTTGTATGGTCTGATGCTGAGCGAAATGGGCAGAACCAAGAGAACGTTGTACACAATAACAGCCACGTTGTGCAATGACTAATGTTGATAAACTTAACCCTTCCTGGCAATACAAGGATCTAAGACATCTCCAGAGGCCTCGTGATGGAAAATGCTATCCACACCCAAAGGAAGAACTATGGAAGTCGAATTGCTATTTTTTTCCTCTTCTGTTGAGTTTTGTTTCCTCTTTCTGATGGTTCCTCCTATTGGTTTTAATTTCTACTTACAACATCACTAATGTGAAAATATGTTTAATATGAATGTAAATGTATAGCCTATGTCAGATTGTGCGTCGTCTTGGGGAGGGTGGTGGGGAGGAAGGGGGAGAAAAATTTTAAACTCAAAAGCATATGAAAGTGATTATTGATAAATCAAAATAAATTAATGAAAAAAAAATTTTTAAATATAAAATAAATAAATAAATAACCTTAACAAAAAAAGAGAAATCTCTCAGCTCAATCAAGAGAGATGCCCCAAGGTGAAAATCGCTGAAGTCTTTAGAGAGGCAAGCTGGGAATCAGGGATATGTTGAGGCACTGGTTCTTTGACGTGTCTGCCATTTCAGAAGGTCTTTTCTCTGTCTCCACGGTTCTCTCCCTAAAGAGAGTGGGAAACTACATATCTGATGATCAAGGCCTGATATAGGACGGATGCCAAGATGAGTGGAGAGACAGAGACATGCAGGAGATATTGTAGAATTACAATTAACAGGCCAGCAACTAATTAAACATGGTGGATTAGAGAGAAGGAAGGTGCTAGGCCAACTCTGTGGTTATAAACCTTGGCGACTGAGATTTCGGTTCTGTTTTCAACAACGACAGAGAAGTTTGGAGGGGAGTACAGCTTAGTAGGGAGAACATGAATTCAGTTTCAAACCTGCTAAGTTGTTAATAATAATACCTGAAATTTTCTATAAGGTTTGCAAAGGGTTTTACCTGCATTATTTCCTTCAATCTTTACCAAAGCCCTGTGAGGTAAGGACTTGTTCTAGGTGTGGAATTCTCAGATTTCTAGCATGAATATAAGCAGTCATGGTTCAAGTAAATCCTTATTAGCCAAGCATACAACCTGATCCCAGCAATCAGGAGAGGCTGGCTATAATCCCTTCAGTCCTGGTTCCACTGCTGGTGAGTCAGTCAATAAGCATTTATTAAGTGCTTACTATGTACCAGAGACTGGGGATACAAAGAAAAGCAAAAGCCGTCATGGAGCTCACATTCTAGGATGGGAGACAACATGGAAGATGTATACGGGGTAAATTGGTGGTGATCTCATGGGGAAGACGATGGCATTATGAGGGAGTAGGAAGGGCGTCCTGTGAAAGGTGGCACTTGAGCTGACAATTAAAGAAATCCAGGAAGAGGGAGAAAGGAGAGCATCGTAGGCATGGGGGAGAGGCAAAGCAAAGGTCCAGAATTGGGAAATGGAACGTCTTATCCAAGGAACAGCTAGAACACAGAGCACATGGAGGGACGTATGGTGCCAAGAGGAAGAGAAACTGTTTGCCTAGACTCCAGTGTTGGTCCCCATGAGGGAAGGACCACAGTGTCACTAGGCAGTCAATGTGGTAATCAAGCTGCAGGACGGTGTGCCCCATATTCCTATACAATTTCTAACTAGCTGACGTCATAGTTTCATTACATCATGCCCAGTTTGGGTCAATCATAATGGTTTCCAAATAAGAACTTTAACCAATCCCAAAGCTTATTTCCTAATACCTTATTTGCATAGTGATCACTTTTCTAGTGCTTCATTTGCATGCATATGCAAGTCACTCTTCCGCTAAACACATTTCACTAGAATCAAATGTTTGCCTGAGCACTCCTGCCAAGGCTTAGAAAGCACAATTTGGTTTTCTGTTAGAAAGCAAGTGATTTGCACATGGTCACACAGCTAGTATCTGAGAGGGAATTTTAACCACATTTTTTCCAGTTCTCCATCTATTATGCAATGTTGCCTCTAGTTTGAGTCTGAAGATGTTCAGAAGATAGTTGGAAAAATAAATAGAAAGATTTAGGAGTCATCTGTGTAGAGATGATAATTGAACCTCTGAAAGCTGATAAGGTCACCAAAGGAGAGCATCTTCTTGGCAAAGACGCTGGAGTGGTTTTGCCATTTCCTTCTCCAGGTCATTTTACAGATGAGGAAACTGAGGCAAATAAGATTAAATGACTTGTCCACTTGCTCAATAAGAGTATGAGGCCAGATTTGAACTGGGGCAGATGATTCTTTCTGACTCCAGGCCTGGCACTCTATCCACTGAACCACTTAACTGCCCTTCCAGGCTATTAGTCCTGCTTTGAGCCCAATTCTCATGGTCATTATGGGGAAAAATAATTCCTGTGGACATGGGCCAGCCATCCCCACTAACTGCCAGCCAAGTGTTGCACCTTGGCAGGTAAGCTAACCGAGTTGAAGCAGCCAGGCACCCTGAGGGAAAAAGAAGCAGCATGTCCCTGGCACATCACACCACCCAGGCCACTACAACCATCTCCCCTCTTACCTTGATGGAAACAGCCCAGGATCTGAACTGCTGCAATAGCTTTCTGTTTGGCCTCTCAGCCTCAAGCCCCTCCTCACTTTAATCCATTATCCACTCAGCCGCCAAAGTAACTTTCCTAAAGTTCAGGTCCAAGCAACTCTCTCCCCCCACGCAATGAATGCCAGTAGCTCCCTATTTCATTCAGCAGAACAGTAGGTCCCTGAGATCAGGGACCATGTTTTTGCCTTTCTTGGTATCCCCCAGACACCACAAGATCAGGCACATAAGAAGCACTTGATTAACAGACTCCGAAAGATCAAATAGCCCACATCAGGTTCAGCTCCAAAAAGACAAAAGGCTTGCTGGTGTTCTGTCCTGCCAGGGTGATGAGCCTACCTGAAATACCCTTGGCTCCGCCTGGCTGGGAATGTGCCTGTGTCTAATACATACATGCATATATATGTATTTATGTACATTTACATTTTTAAATTAAGCATCATCATGTTAGTCTGAAACACTTCCACACACACGCAAGATTGATTCTCCCAAATGTTCATTCTCTAAACATAGAAATATAAAAAACAGCCAATGCTTAGCACACAGGAACTAAACACAAGCACACACCCCCCCCCCATCTGTGCTTACCCGAGTCTGGCCCAGCCTCCTTTGCCAGCCTGGGGCTCCGTGCCTTTGCTGGCTAACTAACAGCGTTTCTCCAACTCAAGGAGGTCAGAGTTCCAGACCTCCAGCCCCCGTCTCTCCCCCCTCCTCCAAGCAGGTCCACAGGCAGCCAGGTGACAAGCAGCAGCACCAAGACAAGGGGCCATGGGAGCCAAAAGGCAAAGCTCCAAGGCCAACTAATCCCCAAAGGACCCAGGGCCATCTATTCCCTCCCAGCCAATCCTAGAGGAGGAAGCTCCCCATCCCCCCAACCTTCTGATGGCTTTGAGCTAGCCCTGAGAGATAGTGAAAGGGATATCTCAAGGTCATCAGGTCAACTGGAGCCCTACAGAGCAAGAAGGGGAGGGGAGACCCCAAAAGAATTGAATGAGCTGGGGCAGCTAGGTGGCACAGTGGATAGAGCACCGGTCCTGGAGTCAGGAGGACCTGAGTTCAAGTTCCGCCTCAGACACTTGACACTAGCTGTGTGACTCTGGGTGAGTCACTTAACCTCATAGCCTAGCGAAAACCAAACCAAACAAAACAAACAAACAAAAAGAACTGAGTGAGCTACCCCAGCTACCAAAGCCACGCCCCCATAAGAAGGAAAGAGCTTAGACTCCACCCCTACACCAAGACCGGAAGTTGGAAACCAGAGAGACTCTATAAAGGCCCTGGGCAGCTTCCGCCCGCACATTCCAGCCTTGGCCTCTGAGATATTTGTTGACCGTGACCCCTCACCCCAGGGGCCCGGGACAGGCCATAGTTATTTGTTTGCTGTGAGTGCCTGCTACCTGAAGGAGAAGAAAGGGAAAGGAGGGGGGGGGGGGGGGGGAAAGGGAGAGGGGGGGGGGGGGGGTGGGGGGCCCTGGCCTCGTGTCTGGAGCTGGAGGAAAGGAATAGAATGGGGCTGAGCGGAAGCTGGGGGTAGCCTAGGAGTGATCAGGTAGTCAGTCAAGAAACCTTCACGGGGCGGGGGGGGGGGGGTGCTGCAGAGAAGAGAGAAAGAAGACTTGATCCTTCCTTTCCTTTTTCGTTCTTTTCCTTACCCCTCCCCCGAGGAAGAGGAACCCCCTAGCTCGGTGCCTCCTGCCTGGGGGGCCCGAGGGGAGCCTCTGGAGTGGGACCCAATTGTAGAATGCGATAGCTGGCGACGGGACCCCCACGGGAAGAACCCGAAACCTCTCGGGAGTGAGCGCCCGGGAGAGGGGCCTGCGCTGCTCGGGGAAGGGGGCTTGGGCTGGGAAGGACTGGGTGGGATTTGGAGGGGCTCCAGAAGTGGGGGCCGTGAGGAGAGAAGAGTCCTACGGACAGAGAAGAAAGTGAAGGGGTCGAAGATCAGGAGGGTGATGTTTATACTACCGTGTTTCGTTTACGTATTAAAACAATTATGTTAATAGAAAAATTCGACTTAAAGCTTAGTGAGGAAGGGTATGCTTTTGAAGCCCAGAATAGCCATCCTTTCTATTATCTTCTTAAAAGTCCTTTAGATAGTTGGACAACATATAGAGTCCATATTTAATTTCTTACTTTATAAAACTCTCATTTCTTAATGTTCCACTGCCAAGGATGTATGGAGAGTGGTGAAGGAGTAACTTCCAAAATGAGTAGAGACCTCTTTACAAAAAGCATAGAATTCTGGGGCATCCTGAGGCCCCCACAATGGTAATCACTACTAAATGGACGTTTTTCCATGTCCCCTTTGGGTGTCCCCTTTGACCTATAAGAATGGCAAACTTCCAAAGCTAAGGTTAGAGTGAAGCCCTTTTAGAATGGTCCACAGAAAACAAGAAAGCTGTTCAGCAGCTTAACATTTGCTTTTGTTTGCAACTCACAGAAGCAGCTGCTTTCTGGGCTGATAATAAATTGCACTGGGTGCCCTCTGCCTTTTTCAGTCCATCCAAGTTTCTAGGGAGGACTGGTATGGATTGTATAATAAAAAGTCTGGCACTGCATATGCTTTCAAGTGGATTTCCTACCTTATCTTTAACTGGGAAAGTTGATGCTATAAATCTATATGTGATTCATTTTGCTCACTTCTGAGAATTATCCTTAGCAAATGCTACAAGTCCTTTCCATTTTTGCTGTCGTCATTTTATGGAAGGAATGACCAGTGGCCCAGAAACAAGAGGTGGCTTGGCCATGATGTTCAGCCTTCTCTTACTGACTTTTAAATCAATGCTACAGTGGGCTGACTTAGAAAAGACAGTAATCAGGGAGCATCTCAAACCAAAAGCGGAGGGTCACGGGTCATTAAATGGAATACTCTGCAAGAATTCCTTGGAGATCATTGCTAACCACTCACAATCATGCAGACTTCCTGGCTTCCATTAACAAATAATATTTAAAATATCTGTAAATTCCCACTATTTCACCTTCAGTCACATAAACTAAAACACAAACATTTTGGGTGTCAGCTGCCTAGGTAAGCAAGCCTAGAAATTCCTTGGCAGTACTTGGAAACTTTTTTTTTACATACTCAATATTTCTAGATCTGATAGTATAGTTGTTGGTTTGTTTTTTATGTTTTTGTTTTCGTTTTTGTTTTTTTTTTTTTGTTTCTGTTAGTGATGGAACTTAGCCAAATCTTTAGGAAGAAAATCTCAGGAAAATAACCATGTGCTTTGTCCCTACAGTTCCTTGATCCACCATGATTATCCAAAAAAATTACAGATGTATGCAATAATGGACTAAATGCAATCTCTGGGACATCACAGCTAAGAGGATAGAGAGCTGGGCTTATAGTTTGGGAGACATGAGTTTTAAATTCCACCATCAGACACTTAAGGGCACTCACTAAACCCCACTAAACTTCATCTGTAAAATGGGGGTAATAACTGAAGTACCTACCTCAGGCTCTGAGGATCAGATAAGAGTCAAAAGGCACTTTGGAAACTCTTAAAATACTGTAAAAATGGCACTTATTTTCACTACATGCAGTAGTTGGGGATTCAGCCCACCTCAGTAACACTACAGAGAAAAAGATTTTCAGAAGTATAGTTCTCTTTTAAGGCTGAAGTTTTAACAAGCCAGCCATTTCATTTTGATCTTGTTTCCGAGGCACAACTCCCTGAATAATTGTTCTTGTACAGTAGTCATTATGATTTCCTCAATGAAAGAAATGGAAAGGAGGAGCTTACGTGATCTACCAAGCCATTGCATGTGTATATTCTTCTATCATAGAGGTTTCTCTTCTAACTCGGATGTGACCAAAATATTTTTAAGGTTAAAATAAGAATTTCTGATTAATTGAATCAAGACTTCACCACTTTAAATATCACGGAGTGAAGATCTCATTGCTCATTTCAGAATTTTCAGGACGCAGTGAAATATCTAGACACTTTGACGACTCTGAGGTTCACATATTTGAGGCAAAGAAACTTTGACTCCTTAATTATTCCCATAATATTTTACATTGAGGACAATTATATTTATCATTAGTCAAGAAAATTAATCTTGTAAAAAACTACTGGTATTGTGCAGCCTGATTACGATGTTTGAAGAAATCTTTCCTTGGTTTTCCAAACATCTCTAAAAACAAAGGAAGTTAATTATGCATTTTTGTTGGGAGGGGGAAGTACCTATTTATGTCACTAGGGAGGGTGCTGCCCCCTTAAAATTTATTTGGGTAAAGAGCCTAGAATGTTTTTCACTTTAGGAAAGTCACTATTCAGGCAGGACAGCCCTCCTGAGTTTCATTTAAAGTTTTTGGAAGACCTCAGAACCCCAGATTGATTTTTCCAGTGTGAAAACTGGGTGAATTTTCTTTTCTGCTAATGCGGTAAGTCAGAAAGATACAATCTTACCCTAAGTAGGAAACTCTTAATCTAACTTTGTCCAAACTGCCCTTACCTGGAAATATCCCTGCTTTTTCTTGGACTTCTGGCCTAGTTCATCAGGAGCTGATAATGAGAAATCACAGCTAAAAACGAACGTTTTTTTCTCCTCCCACCTCACTTCCCTGTTTTTGTAAATTCAATGGGGTTGAACTAGATGACCTTATAAGGTCCCTTCTACTTCTACATCTATGGTCTTTTGTGAGGCCAAAGTAGTAATTTGTGCCAACCAGGAAATGTCCTTTCTTTCTCAAAAGAGCTTCTAAGGCAGTATCTCCAAATCTCCATTTTCAAACTCCAGCAGCCTATGGTCTGCATTGTTTAATTGTTAGCGCTCTTCAGTGATAAATGTTTCAACAAGGTTACTGCAGTCTCCTAATCTTCCAAGTCACCAATGCTAAAATGGGTCATTGCAGGGAAGCTAAGTCCCTACCCTAATTAATTTGTAAATCTAAGTCTGATTAACCTTTGATGACTAAATTAAACCCTAAAATCAAGTAAACATCAGCTTTAATCAGTTTTAATACTCAGCAGAGATTATATTTCTACAGGCTGGTGACAAACACCGAATGGTACATAGCATAGTAACCATTTGTGTGGATGAATAAAAGCCTAGGGAACATAGTACACTTGGAAAGCTATGAGATCAGCATTGAGGAGGATAGCCAGGCCCAACCTACGCTTGCAACCTTTTTTGTTGAATATGATTTAGCACTTTTTTTTTTCCTTTGCATAATGTTCATGGAATAGATAACCTCAGGCTAGAACTGGCCCTGTAATTATGAGTACCTGAATGCCCTCTCCCAAGCTAATCTGATTACAATATCCCCAGCATAATTGAGAGTCTTCTAAGTATTTATGATATTTGCTAGATGGTAGGGGGACTCAGGTGGTAGAGGGAAATGACATGAGTAAAGATCTTGGGAACCTCGTACTATTTGTGTAGGCTCTTTGTTGATTAGAATAATAAAAGGAAATTTGTCATCTCTACAAAGTACAGGGAATTGGTTCAATTGCACGTTGTTTGTGTACCACACAAGCCAATCTCCCAAAATTCCTGTGGCAATCATTAAAGTGATAAATGGCCCCAAAAGAGAGAGAAGAGGAAGGGGCAATGAAAATCATTAAGATGAAACCTGATTTCTGTTGTGCATCTCTTCGTGTTCTTTAATGCTATACAGAGCCACTGAATTAATTGCTTTAAAGTTTATCAAATGTTCAAATTGCTTATCAAAGAATTTTATCTCTGCTGCCTCAGAATTACACTTGCAAAATTACAACCCCAAAATGACAATTATCCCTTGGTATTTTTCTATAGATACTCAAAATAGATTGCCGAGTGAGAAATTAAACCTGAGTCTGTTCATGACAGGATCGTCATTATCTGGGAAAGGTTTCAGACTTGTCAGTTGCCTTTCCTCTAAGCATATCTGATGGATGACTACCCAGAGTAGAAGCTTAGCCTTGCTTAAGTCCACGGCGACTCTACAATCGAATGCTAAGTCTACATTATAGACATGTAGGCAATCAAACAAGTAATTAAGAGAAAGAAACTGATCCAAATGGTCTTCTGCCTAACTTATTTACAAGTCATTTTTGAGGACTGTTTCATTTGCCACAGATGGCTTTGTATGCTGGTAGGATCTTCTGACATGTCAGCTCTCCCAGCTCTGTGTCACCTAAATTGATAGGCAATGTGGAACAGATAAAGGCCGAGCATAGACTCCTGTGGCAGTCCGCTACAAACTTCACTCCAAGTTACCTTTAATCAGCACTCAAGAAGTTTTGAATCCACCCTTGTGGAAAGGTGCCAGAGAACCAAAGAAAATGAAGTAATTTTTAAAATACCTTAAACTGGGCGAAATGGGAAAATATTTATAAAAAGCACTTGGCACAGTGCCTGGCACATGGTGAATGCTACATAAATGTTCATTCCTTCCCTTCCTGCATCCAAATAAATCAACAAGCCTTTTTTTAAAATAGAAAAAAATATCTGAGTGTAAAATGTGTTGAATCTGCTAGATAATTGATGGAATGTTTCACTTTCACTTCAGATGTTTTGGTATCTTGTAGGCAATGCAGTATTGTATTCCCAATATCCAATTGGATCTCATACTATATTTGGAATTTTTTAAAGAAATGTTTTGATGCCTACTACGCACCGAAAACTGCTAGGTGCAGGGAAATAGAAAAGATCACCCAGAAGACTATGCAGTGGGTAGAAACTGCAAAGAGGCAAATGCAGGCTTTGATAGCAAAGAAAACTTCCTAACTATTAGAAGTATTCCAAAGTGGTAGAACAGGGTGCTTCAGAAGATGATGTTTTTCCCTATTTCTTTGTCAAATCTGTTTTATTTGTCAATAAATGAGCACTTATTTGTTCTCCCTGTGATTCTGTTAAGACATGGCCCCTGCCCCTTTAGAGGGGCTTACTAGGAGGGATAAGGCAGGGGCCATGGAATACAAGGGAGAATGTGGTATGTAGTGGGAGAGGTACAGGCAAAGTCCTATGGGAGTACAGATAGGAAGGAGGTTACTTTTGGCAGAGACAAATTAGAACGGACAGGCTTCATAGAAGAGCTCTGCCTCACAAATTGCACAGCTTATTAGTAACCACCCTAAAGGAAGACCCCCCTGTTTGCACACCTCTCACTCTCCTCTATTCTATGGATGTGGAGAAGTT
Source organism: Vombatus ursinus (assembly GCF_900497805.2). Classification (NCBI taxonomy): domain Eukaryota; kingdom Metazoa; phylum Chordata; class Mammalia; order Diprotodontia; family Vombatidae; genus Vombatus; species Vombatus ursinus. Next base: position 3,454,068 of record NW_020944355.1, on the reverse strand, counting down.
TTCACTCTTGTGGGCAGCTTCTACTTTTCCATGCTGCATGTGGTGTTCCCCATGGAGTCAATCGACTACCTAGCACTGACGCATTTTACATTGTGTTGGGGGCGGACACACCGGGCACCGTGATGCAACACCATCTGCTACTGGCTCCCTGCTTCCTTGCTGCATGGCACTGATGCCAAAGTCAGTGAATTTTGTAAAGGAACAAAGGAAAGTATGTTTGGTTTTGCCATTTCCGTAATGACATAGCCCCAGCTGATATTTCCCCCGTATAGTGTTGACAGCTTAAGTCAATTCAGCTTTCAGAAAAGCGAATTCAAATAGGACCTCTAATTCGGTTGTACATATTGGTGTTTAGACCCAAAACGTGGGATTGCTCGTGTTTAATTTAACAGCCTCAAACCCGGAGCAGTCTGTTGCTTCCACATCTCACATCTTCGTTGTGTGAAGTATAACAGCTTCTTCTGAAGTCCACTGATACGGGCTAACCAGCTGGAGCAGAGGTCCCCAACTGCCCACTACGAAATGAGAAGAGAAAGTTGGACCCAACAACCTCTCTCAAGACAGCCACCAGAGGCTTGGCCTAGAATCTTGGCTCAGATGACTAAGCTAAGCACACACTGGGTCAGCAGCACAGAGCGATGAATTCTTCAGAAGACTTTACTCCCTTAAAAAAATTGCCTACTGGCACCTCTGTTTTAATGTAATTAAATATGAAGCACTCCTACAACAGAACCACCTAATAACCAAGTGGGAAGAAGAATGGAAGGTAGACGTTAGTGGGGCCAAGAGGAGTCTGACATAAAAAAGAACTGTTGTAATTAGCACCCCAGGGGTTTCTGTTAGAGTGAAGGAAATTTCCCCTTACCGCTGCCGACACAATCTCAATCTCAGTTGAACATCTGTGGGCAAGATAAAATTCTGCTGTGTCTTTCACTGATGATCTGTCCATCTGTAATAATCACAGGAAATAGGGGTAGGGCAGATACCAGGTCATAAAGGCAATCCCTGTCCTGTGTCAGACTGTAAATGATTCCAAAAATAAGATACTGTACTACCTTCTTAGTCTGTATTTGAAATATGCTATATTTCAAAGAAAATATTTAATTTTTGATAAATTATACATATCTATTTATAAAGATATAAGCTATAGATATATATTATATATATATTTTAGTATAAATACATGAATGTATATAAAATATTTACATGAATATGTTTATATAAATATATATTTTGATAAATTATTTCATTTTACCTTAGCCTAAATAGAGTTTTTAAAGCATCATCTGGTCCACTTGATTTTATCACATCTGTAAATTTGTTGTTGACTCAAATGACATTTGCCACTGTCTTTTCTCTTAGCAATCCACAAATTTCATTTTGTTTAATGCTACGCCATAGACACAGTCCACATCAGTACCACCATAGTCGCAGTGAACTAGGCTCTGATTTGGTCTATTCAACTTTCCTATCCCTCACGTTGGAACCAAGTCACATTTCAGAGATACAGGAAAATACTACCTGCTGTTTTTCCTTTGTTCACATCTGTGATTTCATTTGGTATTAAACTCTTCTCCAATACAGAGCCACAATTAAATCCTGTAATCCATAATCTTTAAAAAAAAAAAAAAAGGTAGTCTGGATTTCCCTCTGAGATTATGTCCTTGTTAGCCTATATATACATACGTATATATATATATATATATACACACACATATATACATATATATGGATAGATAGGCAGACAGACAGACAGACAGACAGATAGATAGATATAGATACTTGTTTTCAGTTTGACCCTCCCCTCCCCTTCCATTAGAATGTGTGCTCATGGACGACAGAGACTTTGAATTCCTGACCCTTAACCAATGCTTGTTGACTGTAAAGCTTGTTGTTAAGGGATTTATACAGAGAAGATATGTTAGAGACAGAATTGGCCCCTAAGTCTTCCTAACTCAGAGTCCATATCTCTTCAATATACTCAAATGTCCCTCAGTTCCTGCCATATTCATGGAATTAAGTTTCCCCCAGTGAATTGAACAGCTTGGTCAAATTGACCCAAACACAGAGTTTCTCAACCTCAACTCTGATTCTTGATTAATTGGTTAGTTGACTTCAAACTTGATTAATTCAGGCTCCACTCATTTAAAATTTGTGATAATTCAAATTAAGGATAGGTTGGCCTTTACCCACGTACCCTTTAAAATGGATTCATTAAAACAAAGGTGGAAATGAGAAGGGGAGGAGTCCAACTATTTTGAATGTTGCTAAGTAGGTAGCCCGTCATCATCTTCACAGACTTGAGGATGAAATGATACTGAATATTCTTTCCAGGTGCTTTCTTTGCCCCATTTGCTATTTCTGGTATGACAGTTTTGCACATACAAGTCAAGTTTTACACCCTTTGTCTCCACCATTGGCTCTGTCTGGGCAGTTGAGTTGGATTGTGCCAAGTGTTAATGCAAAGCTCAGTCCTTCAGCAAAGATAAGACAGTCTGACCAAGGAACAGACTAACTTGCTTCCAATCAATGTTGGGAGGCTGATAATTGCTTTTCGAGAGCTTTGATCTTTATACTCCCTATTACAACTCTTTAACCTGGCTACTCTCCTACACATAGCACACCGGCCACACTCCTCCCCACAGTTAGGTTGACCAAAACCATTCTTGAGGACTTGATCATTTGGGGGACCAAAGTATATACAGGATCAAAACAGAATTAAAAGGGAAACTACACCAAGGAGAAAATAGGCCCTATTTCCTTATAATTTCCAGACTGAAATCAGGCAAGAGTCAATCCACCCAGGAATTTCAGTGCACCCTAACAAAAATGGTCCAGTGGGACCCGGGTGTGGGGAGAAACACTTTATTATTTTGTCCTACCTTCTTTGAGGTACTTTACTGTAAGTTATAAGCATAAATCCGAAAGGACCTTCATCTACCGCACTCAGGACTTTCACTTAAAATAAGTGCTCTAAAAAAATCTCAAAACTAGTGGGCTTTGTGTTTCTGAAAAAAAAAAAGGAAATAGGTTTTTCTTCCTCAAAACCTTTCCCAGCTCTATAACATTTACTCATTGAACTGCAGCAGTCAGATTGTGTACCTCACTAGTACCAAATATACCTAGCAATATTTCATGAATATTGCTCATTCTGAACTAGCTACGGGGAAACTTAGGTAACTGCCAGAAAGTTCCCCTTACGATTGCCCCATTTTCTTAGATAACTTCATTCATGCTCCTCCCGTGACTGGCAGAATTATTCTCTTCCCATCAGTTCTATGTAAGTGTTCAAAAAGACTGCTTGGAAAAGCTGAAGGGCCTTAAGTTTACAAAACTAGTTGGCAGAAGCAGAGAATCCTTTGCCCTTTTGAAAATGACTTTACTGTTTAGTCACAGGATTACTGTGAGCTCATTCCTGCAGTCTGCATATTTGTTCACTTGTCCAGATTAGCATGCTTATTCAGAAGACCTGGTGAGTTTATCTTGTTTGCAGGAAAATAGCCATTGTACATGAGATGGCTTTTTCAAGAAGTCACCTCTATTAAGGGCGAAAAAGCATGTTCAAGATAGTTCTTAGTAGAACTTAGGCCAATTTAGAAATAGAGAATTTTTTGATGGTCTTCAAGTGTAGGCCTAACCCTTAATTTTCTATTAAAATTGTCATGTTTCAAACATTAACTGAAAGCAAAGTGAAAAGCAGTGAGTTTGCCATTTTCATGTACAATGAACCTTTCTGAATTTAAAGGTATATGATTTTTGTTGTTTAATTTAATATACAATTTGAGTTAAAAAATGCACCTTTTAACACCATGGCTATAATCTCTTAGCCATTATGGCATAATCCAACATCTTTCCACACATCAAATCCCCATGATGACTTGTTGGAAGATGTATAAGAAAGCACACTGCAATCAATGAAAAGAAAATTATTCGAATGAGGAATAGGTTGTGACATTGGTATTCTGTGAGGTATTAATTGGGTTAGAGTTTATAGAAAATTTAGTGATGTACTATTTGTGCTGTTTACTTACTACTGCTGCTTGTACATTTGTGGAAGTTTCTAACCTATTTGTGACCCTGCAAATTGGATGTTACCTGGCAGTGTTCCCATTCAATTCGACGTGGATTCACTGAGTATTTCTTCTTTAGTCGTTTTTCAGTTGTGTCCAACTCTTTGTGACCCCATTTGAGGTTTTCTTGGCTAAGATACTCGAATGCTTTGCCATTTCCTTCTCCAGTTCATTTTACAGATGAAGAAACTGAGTCAAACAGGGTGAAGTGACTTGCCCAGAGTCACATAACTAGTAAGTGTCTGTGGCCAAATTTGAACTCAGAAGAGACTTCTTGACTCCAGGCCCAGTATTATGTCTACAATGCCACCAAGTTGCCCCACTGAGCATTTACATAAAGCTAAAGGTGCAGGACAGTGGGAGAGAGAGAAATAAAATGCCTTCTGCTCTCCCAGAGCTTACAGTCCAGCAGAGAGGAAACGATGGCAAATGTCTACAATTAGTACTTAAGTCTGTGAGAGAGATGGGTGCCAAGTGTTAGGAGGTAGGCCCAAGGAAAGCACCACAGAGAATGTGGTAGCTGAGCTAGGTAGGCACTGAAGGATAGATATCATTTCTCTAGAGCTGGTGTGAAATAATAGCAATTTACTGACTAGAGGGTTTCCCACCTCACGAAAAGAAAAAAACAAACATGTTGCCCCACAGTCAGTTGTTACAAAAATGAGATTTCGAGGCTGCGAGGTAGCGCAGTAGATAGGATACCAGCCCTAGAGTCAGGAGGACCTGAGTTCAAATCCGGCCTCAGACACATAATACTAGCTGTGGGACCCTGGGCAAGTCACTTAACCCCATTGGCTAGCCGCCCCCCCTAAAAAAAAGCATGAGATTTCTCTCTCACAGAAAAGAGAATTATATGGAAAATAATGCAAGATGGCTCTTAGAAGAATAAATTAGACTGCATATTGATAGCCAGAAGGAATGTGAATGATGACACTCAGGATCAGCCCTGTGGTCCATTTAAGCAAGTATTTTATGGAGGGCAGCTAGATGGCACAGTGGATAGAGCAGTGGCCCTGGATTCAGGAAGACCTGCATTCAAATCTGGCCTTAGACACTTGACATTTATTAGCTGTGTGACCCTAGCCAAGTCACTTCACTGCATTGCTTCGCTCCCCCCCAAAAAAAACAAGTAAAAAGTATTTTAGGACTGATGGAACTAAGAGTTTGTGGAATATTATAGTAATTATCTTCTAAATTATCTTCAGAAATTAGACATTTAGTCTTAGCATTCCTGAGCCCATTCCTAATTTGCAATGGATTAATCCTCCATAAATTTCTCTGAATGCTTGTTTAAATTATTTCGATTGTGACTCACATATTCCTTTAGAGCAATGATTTACATAGCTTTCTTACCTGTAAAGAACATTCCATAAGTAAATATACAAATGCTAAAAATGATCCTCTATCAAATTTACTGTATTTTTTCCTTTGGGGATATAGATTTAATTGGGGTATAAGATGACCTTAGACTTTGTCACATCCGATAAAATATTCTGCAGCTTCTTGAGGTGGTTTTTTGGACACTGATGAATATTGTAACTGGTGCTAAAGGATATCCTAGTATTCATTAGATTTCGAGACACTCCCCAGCTTGGAAGTGGACCAAGACCGGAAATCTGACTGACTTACCCGTCCTCTCTGAGTGCGCCTTTTTTTAGGAGCAAATTGAATTGAGATTTCATTGGAATTGAGAATGTTTCCTGCTACAGACCTGGTATCTGCTCTGAATTTTGAAGTTTTCAGAGTTACCTGAAGTACGAAAGGTTAAGCGATTTGCTCAAGGGTCAGATAGCAAGGCCGTGTGTGTGCGAGGCCTTCTTAACTCCCAGGCTGCTTCCTGATTGCTTATTGCAAGCTTACTTGGGAGAAAATCAACATCTGTTGCTCTTTTTTACAAATTTTTTCAAAAAACTACCTGAGATCATAAACACTCAGTAACTATTTTATACTTTGAAAACATTTGGAAGACTTTTTCTTTTTTCTTTTGCCTGCTTCCTCAACTTACCAAACATTCATTACTTTACAAGTTGTCTTTGCATTTAGCTGATCTGAACTAATCAAAGCGTGTGATTCCACTGTATTGCTATCGCTCGGAAAGGGTAAAGGCTAAGGTAACTGACTAGAGAGAGGCCATAGCCAAGGCCTAAATGCTACAAATAGAGTAAGGAGTGGATAGTTGTCACCAGTCTTTGTGCAGGACAAACCACTGTGGTCTCTAAATGTGAGGGGCTAAACATAAATTGAACATATGAATGGCAAGCAAGCAAAAGAGAGACTCTATAAAAGTCTCACTCACCTCCGTGCCTCCCAAGAGCAGGCCAAGGCTCATCCTAGGCATGGCAGCCTCTCCATAGAGCTGCTGGCCCAAATGGGATTCCCTTGTTATCATTCCTTCACAACATGTCATAGGAAAAAACGGCAGGGTAGCACGCATACACTGTCTGTCTGCATCCTGCAGCAGTGCTACTAATACCCTATACCCTTCACCTCTTGTGTCCAAGGCTTTGCCACCTGCCGGTTTACTAAATAAGATGCGGAGGTGGCTGAAACTCTTGGCCCTAATGCCAGGGGTCTGAATGATAGGGTAGCACGTTCACACTGTCTCCCCTCCAGTTGCCTTCCACTTGGGCTTTCTTGTATTGCAGCAGAGTGACCAAGACTGGCAGACACTTCCTCTCACAAACCCATGGTTTCATCACTTCCACAGATGGCAGAGCACATACTGAGGATGCTAGAACTCTCTCAACAACCAAGAACCCATTATTAGGCACGCACTTGTGGTTCCATGTCCTGAAGCAGCAGCATTAATAGAGGCTTTTCTTCTGGCAGCCCCATAGCTCTGTCTCTTCCAAACATAAAAACCACCTGCTAAGGCAGGTGAATAACTTCGCCAAATTTCAGGGATGAATGGTGTAGGGTAGCTTGTCCACGTTGTGTGAGGCCAGTGTGAGCGTCTGCATCCTGGAGCGGTATTACCAATACCCAATACCCTTCCACTTTCATGCCCATGGCATTGCCACCTGATGAATTAGCAAATTCGATGTAAGCTGGTTGAAACCCTTGCTTCAAATTCCAGAGGCCTGAACGACAGGGTGGCAAGTTCACACTGTCTGCCCTCTAGTTGCTTTCCACTTGGGTCTTCTTGTGTAGCAGAAGCCTTCCCAAGACTGGCAGAATCTTCTCTTCATTTCCAAAAAGGGCAAAAGACTCACTAAACATTCTGGAGCTCTTTCAACAATTTGCATAGATGCAAAATACAAGGTATCAAGAATCTATTTTTTGCCACTCATTTGGGGCTCCATGTCCTGAAGCAGCATCGTTAATAGTTTGAGGCTTTCCTTGTGGTAGCTGGATATTGCTGTCTCCTCCTTTCCTGAAAAATACCAGCACAGAAAGGGGAATATCTTCACCAAATGTCAGGACTGAATGGGGTAGGGTAGCATGTCCATACTGTGTGAGGCCATTGTGAGCATCTGCACCCTACAGCAGTACTACCAATACCCCAGACCCTTCCACTGCCTCGTTAAAGTCTTTGTCAACTGCCAGATTAGCAGAGAAGATGCTAAGGTGGTTGAAACCCTGGCCACAAATTCCAAAGGCCCGAATGACGTAGTAGCAGGTCCACGTTGTCTCCCTTCCAGGTGCCTTCCTCTTGGGTTTTTTTGTGTTGTAGCAGCCTTCCCAAGCCTGGCAGACTCTTCTGCTCATAACTCCATTACTTAATTTTCTGAAAGGGCAAAAGACATACTGAAGATGCTGGAGATCTTTCACCAAGTTGCAAAGATGTGAAAACCAAGTTAACAAGGTCCCATTATTTGCCATTCATTTGGGGTTCCGTGTTCTGAAATAGCGTTTTTAATAGTTTAAGGCTTTTCTTGTGGCAGCCCCATAGCTCTATCTTCTCCAAACAAAAACTAAGTGCTCAGAAAGGTGAATATCTTAGCAAAATTTCAGGGGTTTATAGGTCAGGGGAGCATGTCCACGTTGCATGAGGCCAGTGTGAGCATCTGCATCTTGCAGCAGCACTGCCAATACCTGGCACCCTTCTGCTCCCAGCACCTATGGCTTTGTCCCTTGTCAGATTAGCAAAGAAGGTGCTAAGGTGGCTGAAAGCCTTGCCACAAATTCCAAAGGCCTGAATGACAGGATAGTGAGTTCATGCTGTCTCCCATCCAATTACATTCTGCTTGGGCTTCCTTCTGTTGTAGTACCCTCCCCAAGACTGGCAGAATGTTCTTCTCACTGCCCCATGACATTGCTGCCCCCAAAATGACAAGCAACATATTGATGTTGCTTGAATGTTGTAAAGAAATTTCATAGCCCTTAATGACAAGAGAAAGAGAATGGATCATCCCACATTGCCTTAGGGTTCTACCTCCTGTAAGACCTCTCTCGTATTAGCCTTGCGGTTCTGTTTTGGCTCAGAAGGGTGAGTGTCTTCACAAAATTTCAGGGTTTATAGGCCAGGGTAGGATGTCCACATTGTGCAAGTCCAGTGTGAGCGAGTGCATCCTGAAGCAGCTCTACCAATAACTGACAGCCTTCTCCTCCCACTCCCAAGGTTTTGCCCCTTGCCAGAATAGCAAAGAATGCTAAGGTGGCTGAAATGCTTGTCACAAATTCCAAAGGCCTGAATGACGGGGTAGCAAGTTCATGCTGTCTCCCCTCCAGTTGCCTTCTACTTGGGGTTTCTGCAGCAGCCGCCCCAAGACTGGAGACTTTTCCTTTTGTAACTCCATGACTTCACTTCCTGAAAAGGCCAAAGACATACTGAAAATGCTGGAGTTGTTTCGCCAACTTGCATAGATACAAAAGAAAAGTTAGCAAGGTCCCATTATTTGCCACTCACTTGGGATTCCATGTCCTGAAGCAACATCATTAATAGTTTGAGGCTTTTCTTCTGGCAGCCCCATAGTTCTGTCTCCACTCTTCCTCACATGAGATATACCTGCACAGAAAAGGTAATATCTTCACCAGATTTCAGGGATTGGTGGTGTAGGGTAGCATGTCCACATTGTGTGAGGCCAGTGTGAGCATCTATACCCTGCAGCACTGCTACCAATACTGAAGACCCTTCTCCTTCCACTCCCAAGACTTTGCCCCTTGCCAAATTAGCAAAGAAGATGCTCGGGTTGCTGAAACCACCTTCTAAAGGTCTCAATGACAGGTTAGCAAGGTCACACTCTCTCCCTTCCCGATTAATTGCTTTCCCTTTGGGCTTTGTGTTGCATCACCAAGAGTCAAAGACCCTTCTCACAAGCCCATGACAATAACTTCTAAAGCTGGCAGGCATACTGACGAAACTGGAATGTCATCAAATTCCATAGGCCTGAAAGACCAGGGAGCCAGAACGCATTATCCCACATGTCCCGAAGGAGCATCATTCGTCATGTAAGACCTTTCTTTTGGTAGCCCCATATTTCTGTCTCCACTATGAGATGTGAATATCTTTACAGAATTTCCATGGTCTAAAGGCATGCTCACATTGTTGAGAGGTCATTGTGAGGGTTTGCATCCTCCAGCTCTGCTACCAACACCCCCCAAATGGCAAACTACACAATGAGGAGACTGGTACTTTTTAACCACTTCAGTAGGCCTCATGCACTTTATGCAGTCATTAATCTACCTCATAATGTATGTTGGCACACCCGAGTCATGGGTTTTTGACATCGTATGGTCTTACCACATTCTCATATACCCTTTAAATGCCCACTTTTTGATTACCAATTCGTTTTCTTTTAAGGAAGACCTGAGTGTTAGCCACAACCGGCCTGTTTAACCTGTTGTCTTCTCCTGAATTTACCAGTTACTTCAAGCACCATTTTGTACCTTTTGTCTCCTTTCATGTCTCTCTCTAGGGTAATCAATGGTGCTAGAAAGTGTCTTCACCTGAGATTGCCCAGAAAAATGGGCCAGATTTCTTTCTGGGCCTTCTCTTCCACGTGCATATAATTGACGATGCATCTCTGTTTTATCTCATGTCTTCAAATACCTGTTTGCTCCCAACACCTCTCTTGATCTTTAGGTAAATGTGCTGCTTTTTAGGTTCCACTGGCTACGTGGCCCAGTTTCATCCCAACCGTTGTATATATTGTAGTGTGTTACAATGGAAACATGGCTGTATCAGCCCCAAGTGACTTTCCCTGAGGTTCAGAAATTAAATTAGTCTCTGTCTACATTTTATCCTATCCATCTTTGACCATGGCGAGGCCTAGTCTAGGTCTGAAGCTCCACACCCTTTGGAACAATTTTGCAGGGATTATGTCCCTGTGTATGTGTAGGAACTGCCTCCATGTGTTACTGGTTGTTAGATTGGAATAAGCTTCAAAGTTTTCCCTGTGTTTCTTTTCATATGGGGGATTTCATAGGTAGGTTGAGAGGGACAGTGTTGGATATGAAGTGAAAACATTTTGAGGGAACCTCAAAGTATGGGACCTTACTTAAAATCAACCTGGATGCTGTCTTGCCTTTTGGAACTCTTGTTTTCCCTTTTAAGGACTGCGTCTCACACACCACTTCCCAGATTAAGCTCAGTCTTATTCTCAGTTTCCCAGTTGATTTGGCAATATCACCCCTTATTATTTCCCTTGCTTTCCCTGCAGGGAAAGAAATGGAATTAGACCCAAGGAGCATCAGTACCAAAAGAGCCTGGGCCTTCTCTCAGGGCACCCCTTGCCCATATGTGCTTAGCTGATAAGACCTCTCCCTTTTTTCTTTATGGCTTCATATGCCTGTTTTTCTCCACGGATCTCATGTCCAGTCTTAAAGTTAACACACAGGGTTATAGGGGAAGAGCCCATGCTGGGCGTGTGCTGATTATTCTGGTTAAACAGCTAGAAAAATAACTGCAAAGTTAATTAAATTAACTTCAGAATTCCTTGTACTTGTTCCTGAGAGTGTAGTCACTCAGCACTTTGTAGTTGGATCGCATCTCAGCCCTGTAGTGTATCAGTCTCTGAGCTCCTTTCCGTTCCACTGAATTTTCTCTAATCTCCTATTTGAAGTATTTAGAGTTCGATCACACTGGTCAGAAAATTGTGCTGTTGATGTTTGGGAAAGGATTGGAACGACTCATGGGACTTGGGCTGCGTGATGCACTAGGGGAGTGTTCCTCTGGGGATCTTAGTGCTAGATGGATTTGGAATTAAATGAAGTCGTCAGTTTGGGCTTTAATTGCCCACAAGCCTCAAAGGGAATACAGGCTTTTCCGTCATCATCTATTTGGCTGATCAGAATATGGTGACCTTAGATTGTAAACCAGTGGCAGGTTATGTATACATCGGTGTTGAATTCATACTGAGTTGGGACTATGGATTCCTGGGCCTTGTTATGGCACTGCTTGAATTATAAGGTGCTGGGATGGTTGCTCTTTTTTTTAGTATTTACTTATGTTATCTCTTGGGACTTTCTCTTCATTTTATCCTATTTTGTATTGTGGATTGTGTATCCTATTATCATTTTGTATTGTGGGTTTTGAATCATGACATTCCTGTAAGTCCTTTGAACTTTAAATAAATGAAACAAATTGGATTCAGTGACTGTTTTTCAAATGCCGACATATTATGAAGAGTAAGGGCTAGGAATTCCTTTCCACTTCCAACTTGAAGACTGGGGATACCATGTGATACAGCGCGTTACCAAGGAGAATATCTAAAGAAGACGTCAGTTCCAGCAGGATATCGCCAAAGTTACAGCTGCTGGAGATTTAAGTATAATCTGACCATGGGTCTAATGGACTAGTTTAGAATTGGAATTTTGTGATATAGTTGAAACATCCACTTTTGGTAAGAATAGAGACTTGGATAATAATGCTAATATGAGTTGGAGAAAGCTTGTAACTGTTAGTGGTGTGAAATGTCTTGGTTTTGGATTCATAGTGTTGCATGTGTGAACTTAGTGTGAACTGTTAGTGTATATCTTACTTATTTCTTCTCTCTGGATGTTACTTTGAGGGATTTCACTTCATCTCTGAAATCGCACTTTGGCCGCCATTTTGTCAACTGTCATCCCTGTTGCTCTGCTGGTACACCCTCTGGACCACTAGACCTTACCTACGCAGTACTCCAGTACTGTCACAGGGCTCTTAACCCTCTTAGCTGTGGACCTGTGGACCTTCTGCCCCAGCACCCCAGGCTGTCCTGTGACTGGTGAGGATGTCACATGCCCCATTATCTAGACAGTCCCAGCCATGCCTCGGTTCATCTAAGTGCATCCACCCCCACCCAACCCCAACTTTTCATCTCTAGAAAAGTAATCAAATCAGTACTGCCATTATTACCAATCAACTTTCCTAGGTGCTAATCGCCATCCTTCTGACTTCCCAAACCTCAGTTGATGGCCTATTAGGGGGTATCTTCCCTATATCCTCAAGGGCAATGACTATCTTACTTTTAATTTCTATCACCATTAACACAGTGCTTGGAACAGAATAAGTGATTAGTAAATATTTTGTTCATTCATTCTGATGTCCTGTAGCTTTGTGAAAAAAATTGCACAGATGACAGGCATATATATTTTGTCCTGGTGAACGTGGTAAGTTGTATTACCACCCTGTCTAGTAGCAGCATGACCAGGAGCCTCCTCAGGTCCCCACTGCCCTTCAAAACATCTGAGTTAACAGCTGACGTCTTCTAGCTGTGTGGGTGGAATCTTGAGAAGTGACTTTGCATCATCAAATGAGGTAGGTCTTGCTTGAGTCAATGCAGCCCGTGTGTGTCTGCTAACTCTTCTCTGATGTAGCCAAACTGCTGCTGGTAGCCCTGGACTCAAGTGGAGACCTGCTAATTGCTCTTTCATGCTCCCTGGTCCTTGAAACTATAGCTGAAACCTAACCGTACTCCCCAGTGAGTCAAGCTATCAATCAGAAAGAACTTATTAAGGGCTTAGGAGGTGTTAAGGGCACTGGGCTAAGCTTTCGGGCTGCAAAGAAAAAGCAAAATCAGTTTCTTGTGTACTTAGTACCTAGAAGATAAGTAATAACAATAGCTCACATTTATACAATGCCTTAAGATTGGCAAAGCGCCTTACACATGTTATCTCGTTTGATCCTAACAATGATTGTGTGAGGTAGGTACTACTCTTGTCCCCATTTTGGAGATGGGGAAACTGAGGCCCAGAGATTAAGTGACTTGCCTGTGGTCACATAGCTAGTGTCTGAGGTCAAATTTGAACTCGGGTTTTCCTGAATCCGGGTCCCAAGCTTGATGGAAAGTGACTTTATTTTAAAGAGAGATGATGGTAGCCATACATGCTAGATTGAGGAAGTGACTTTGTATTTATTGCTAAAGCAAAAGCTCTTTTGTTCATAAATCCCTTTCTCCCCTTGGCAGAGTTTTGACTCGAAGTGAGATGTTACCTCACCTTTTGGAGGAGCTGGGGAGCAGCTTTGGATTCTAGGACTAGGCACACGTGGCCTGATTTGACCCAGAATTAGTAGGTCTGGCTTGAGGTAGATGTGCTTAAGCCTTTACGCTTCACCTAGTTTCTTCTCTTCCCTTTAAGTTGACCACAAGGCATCGGCTTCCTGCCCTTCCCCCAGTCTTTCTTCTTGTCACCTATCAGTTGGCCATGAGGGAACACCATCTTTGGGCTTGGCTCTCTAAACTGGTCCTCTGACGTAGCCCTCCTCTTCTGAAGTCCAGCAGAGAGCCTTGACTGTACCTCACCTTCTCTATGGGTCCCAGCACATTGGAGTCTTCTTTTAGTAAGTGGAATTGAAATCTATCCTCTGCTCTCTTTCCTTCTCTCGCTGCTGTGACAGCTATCTTCACTAAGCTTTTGTCATCATCTTTCCGAGAAAAATTGTGTACTGTATCTCATTAGGATTACTGTGAAAGATTTCATTTTTATTACATACAAGTCATTTTTGATAGGTAACTCCCCTAGATCTGTATGCTCTGAGAGATGAGCTCTTTCTTGAGCTGAATTGTCCGGTTCTTTTGTGGGGTTCAGCCCCCAATATCCAGCAGAGTTCTGTGAAGTTTGGATAAGTCAAAGGGCTTCACTTGAGGACCTGGAGGGCCACATGTGGCCTTGAAGCCTCAGGTTCCCCACCCCACACCTAGAAGATGTTGGGAGTCCTGGACCTCACTAGACTTGGGATGCTGTAGGCAAAAGCAATTCGTGGAAGTAAGAGACTACTTACTTAGCCACTTGAAGCCCTCTAACGCCACCCTCTGCCTGTGCAGCCTGAATTTTGGACCACTGGAGATTCCATACAGCAACATTTCTTCTTATATTCCAAAAACCTCTTTTGAGAACATAGATAATTAAAAGAAGTATTGGAGAGCGCCTCTTTCCTTGCTTCTCAACATATTAGTCATATTTGAATAACATAAGAGTGAGTGTTGCAGGGTGGGTAGACAGCTGTCCTTGGAGCCAGGAAGGCCTGGGTTTAAGCCCCACCTCTGCCATTTTGGCTATGAGACTCTGGGCAAATTGCTTAACCTCCCAGGGCTCCCTCACCAGGGAGTTCTTTATACCAACGCACTCTTGGGTCCGATACTATCCCTTCCTCTTAATTCTTTATAACACACGTCTAGGAAAAGTACTCAAGTATCCCTCTTTCATGCTGGCCTGATGAAACAGAATGATTCATCTGTACAAATCAAAAAAGCTAAAGTTCATAGCTACAGGACCTAGAGAAATGAGTCCAAAATGTTTTCTATGAGGCGGTTGGTTCAGTTCTGAATCAGTGCCAGAACTATTTCAATTTATGATTTTGTCATTTCCATGGAAATATGACTCCAGTGAGTCAAAGAAGAAATGGAAAACCCCAGCCCCCTGAAACTTTTTCCCAGGTTCCTAGTTATCCCTCCAACAACCAACAAAACAGTGGCCCTGCTTGTTTCTCTTCCATCTTCTCACTTCCAACTCATGTTCTTCATTCCTGTCTCTCACATACAAACAACCATTTCCACAGAGCTTTAACTAGGATTTCCCAAGCAGATATAGTTGTTTGTTTACATGTTAAAATAAGCCTACAGTGATCTGGGAAAATGGTCTTAAAATGGTGTTTAAAACCCAGCTGCCCTAGTCCTTCCTTCCCGCTTTTGCCTAACTTTAGAGCAGGGGTGGGGAACCTGTGGCCTCGAGGCCACGTGTGACCCTCTAGGTCCTCAGGTGTGACCCTTTGACTGAATCCAAGTTTTACAGAGCAAATCGTTTATTAAGCAGATTTGTTCTGTGAAGTTTGGATTCAAAGGGCCACACTTGAGGACTCTCTAGAGAGCCACATGTGGCCTTGAGGCTACAGGTTCCCCACCTCTACTCTAGTGCCTGTCTCATTGCTTGCCCCTAGAACCCTGAGCCTCTAATTGTAGTCTACAATAAACAATGCATGACTATGCCTTGATCCCACCAAGTCTCCTGGGCACTCCGTATTTCTGGAAACCACTCGCTAACTCTGTATAGCCAAACTGGCACTGTTGGCACTGACATGAAGCGGAGACCTTCTGGTCACGGCCTGTCCAAGCTCCCAAAACTTTGGAGAATTGAAAACAACCTGTAGTAGCTGGGAAAGCATCACAAAGAGCACTTTAACAAAGATCAGCTCAATGATCAGTTTGTTTATAGCCAAAGTCAACTCTTCAATCCATCTGTGGGATTGAGTGGCTTGAAATCACCAAAGAAAGATATTTAACTACTGCTTTCGGGTTTGGAACAAAAGGTGTCCGTAAGTGTTACTGTAGCACAAAGTAAGAGCTGCTTCTCCACAGACCTTTTCAGGCCATGACATCAAAATGAGCCCTTAGCGATGCCTCTATTTTCCCTAGTCTGTGAGACAGTCAGCACTGATTTCTCTCAGGAGACTGAAGAATGACTAATAAGAGTTCTGGTAAAGAGCTTTCCAACTTGAAGTCTGGCTTCTTAGTGAAATGAATACAGATATTGAGTGATACCTTGGAAAGGGGATTGACAAGAAAAAGCTCGATGTTGAGAATGGTTCAGTCCTAATCAGTTCCTCAAGTTATTCTGACAAGCGGGCACAATGTGTAAGGGCAGACGATTCTCAGGCAAGGTTAGGGTTTCCCTAGCAACCGTCAAATGCATTAGTAATATCCCTTAGGAAGTTTTTGGTCAAGAATAACTGAAAGAAGTTCTATAAAACTATTTATAAACTATCTTTTGAGTTAATTCTACTCTCCTTTCAAAGTTCTTTTCTCCCTAAAAAAAAAATTACTTTAATTACTTAATTAATGGTTATTTGGTGAGGGTTATTGAACATCTTCTTGAAGGAAAGGTTTTGAATTTTGCTGTCAAATACAATTAAAAATGTCATTGAGCGGAGAGCTGTTTAGAAAAGATGTGAGCAAACTGTTCTGTAAAGGAGGCACCAGCCCATGAGATATACACCAAAAATGAAAATTATACATGTCTGTCTAGCATTAGTATTAAGTGCTATCATAAAGCTTTGATATTTGCAAATGTCTTAGTAATTCATTTGTATTAATTGTTCCTTATCACCAACACATTGAAAAGGGTCTGCCACAAGGTTCTTCATTCCACAGCTGAGGAAACCGAGGCCAGGCTTTTGGAGCTAGCTAGTGGGACAGCCATAGATCAAGTCATTTTAAAAACGTGGTAGTGGATGAGGCTACTTTGATCTTTGGGATGATAAAATCATAACCTCATGAGTGAGAAATCAAAAGACTGGTTCTTGGTTACCATCTCTGGCACTTGAGAATTATGTGGTCTTGGTCAAGTCATTTTAATCTCTCAGAGTCTTTATTTCCCCATGGCTAGAATGGAAATAACGGGGCAATTTTGTGTAGTGGAGGGAACATCCAATCTGGCATCAGAATATCCGAGTTTGAATCTTAAGTTCTACTTTTAACGGCTACGTGATGGATGTTAGGCTGGTCACTATCTAGGCCTCAGTTTCCTCGTCTGTAAAATGAAGGAGTTGGATGAGACGGCCTCTAACCCGTCCCAGATCTTTGTATAATTTTTAAAAGAGTTGGACTAGATGGGCGCTAGTGATCTTTCTAGCTAAAAATCTAATTCCGTGAGACGTGCCCATATAGGGTAGTTGTGAAGAATGAAAGAAACACTTAAAGTGTCTCCAAATGCTTCCCATAAGTTGGAAAAAAAAAAAAAAACAAAACAAAACCCCAAACTGGGAAAATGTTAGTTGTTAGTGAGTACTTCTTACCAAAACAATCTAATGGTGGAACACCCGAATAAAGCGTTGAGTCGCTATGTAGGTCCAGCCTCATCTAGGCAGTTAAAATGCTAGAAACTCTTCTAAAAAATCAAAGTTAGAGTCTGCTCCCCAAAATGACTCTAGAACTTATTTTGGAATGCAAATTTCCTAATCCCAAATTGAGAATCATCCACATATTGAACTGCCAGGGCTTCCTTTCTGTGTTTAATACTAATAATAATTCATTTATGTCAAGTGTGAAGATTTACAAAGCGTTTTACATAGGCGTTAACTCATTTGACGTTCAAGGAGCTAGATGTGCTGATTCCATTTTCTCAACCTGAAGCTCACCCTTGAATCCCAGGAAGATCAGTGTGGCTCTGCTAACCCTCAACTCTGTTCCGTGTATGCCATACTAAAACTTGAGGGGATCTGCCCCAATTCATGGGGGTCACAAAGTGGATTTCTTTGGAGGAAACAGCCTGGCTTGAAGGTTTAGTTCGAGTTAGCTGGGTGTGCCTTTCTGTTCTCAAACCTACTGGAAATGTACAGTAACCTTGGAGAAACATACTTGAGTCCAGACATCCCCTTCTCATTGGTGGGGGATGTCGAAAACAGTCATTTTTGCCAACTGCTTGTTAACATGAGTTGTAATATTAATTAACTGTTAGTAAGAGACTGTCAAGAGCACTATTGATTTTTTTAAAAAATTTCTCCAGTACAAAGGCAATTATTTTAGAAAGGTAATTGAGAAAGCAACTTCAAGAAAGTGGCTCTAGACTTCTATCTCTGTCTTTGTGACAGGCATATAATACAGTAGGAAGAAAGACATAAAGAGGGCTGTACATGAAGTATGCAGTTAGGTAGGTATGACCTTGAGACAAAGAAAAGACCTTTTACTTAAACAGAGCTTCCGCTCTGTCCCTGTTCCTTCATTATATGAATATGAAAATTACATGCCTGCTTCCTGGATTACTATTATCTTCCTATTTGTGTCTACAAGTAGATTTCCTTCCATTGACTTATGTAGCGGCACTTCTGACTCTGGTACCAGAAAGCATAAAAACCACTAAGATGGGTTATTTTAACTAGAGCAAAATGCGACTCCCTGCTGGGAGCATGGACTGAGGAATCTCATGAACTTTATTTACTCTTTCCTGGGCACAGCATGAGAAGACTTTTTTAAAGGTTAGAGTGGTAGAAAGTACAGTAAAATAGATAAGAAGTGGGAGGGGGCAGACTGCAAAGAGAGGGGGGCTAGGAGAGTTGATTTGCCTTGAGAAAGACAAAGTCCAAGTGGCTGGTCTGTTGTATGCACCACGTGGCTGTTAGGTACTTGTATTTGGAATGCTTGCCTCTGCCTTGGGCCATATGACAATGAATGAATTTTGATTTATATGTCCACAGATAACTCTGGCGTGAATTAAATGGATTGTAAAGTTTAGGAACTGATATCACTTGAGGGAAGGATGCATCTGCTTTGAATTCAGATCCCACCCCCAACTCCAGCTGCCCCCAGCTGTGACTAGGGTAGAGCTGCAGCCTGCTGAAGTCACTCTAGATACTTAGGGCCCATCTTGAGCCTACATTTGAAGTAATAGCCTGGGAAGGAGATGGAAACCACTTGGAGGACAATTAGATTGGAAAAAGGACAACACTTACATGGAGAGAGTGCAGACAGGCACAGGAACTTGGAAGAAGATTCCTTGCATGCTTGGCTATTATTGCCGACAGAAGCCAGCTGGGAGGGAGGCTAAAAGGAGGCTGCACAGCTTCCTTTTAGGACACGATACTTTCAGAACCTTAAGGAGAAGCTGTGGTGGTCATCAAGTCAGTACCAGAGGGGAAGCAATACTGGAGACAGATGGTATGGGCCTTCAACACCAGCATTGGAAATTGGAACTATTCTTCTCCCACTGTAGCAGGGGAAGTGGTGGTATTAAAGGGGAATGTGTATCACTCCTGGGAAGGCTGAAAGATGCCAGTTATTTGGGACCTGAGCACAGAACATCTCGACTACTCCGTGCATTTTGTTTGTTTCGTCTTTACTGTTCGGCTTCTAATTACTCCTAACCCTGGAAGGTAACAATTTCAGTCTTGGGTAAAGAGGATTTCCTAATTGACTCATTTTTTCTTATTTTACCTTGTGTTTGACTACTAAATAAATGCTTTTGACGCTGAAAGTTCTGTGTGATTTTTAATGTGTGTGTGTTTCTATGATCCACTATAAAGATTAATTGATGGGGCTTTGGACCAAAGTTTTGGATAGTTTGAAGACCAAAATGGCGTACTGAACCTGGGAAAGAATGTGGGGGGCCCCGAATCACCTAGGGTCCCCAGGGGGAAATATATTTACCTTACAGTCACTGAGACCTGTTCATTCTCATCTAGAGAGATCATATATTCCCAGAAGAACCTTATCTTGCTTCATTGTCCCTTAGGTAACTGCAACACACGCATGCACACACACGTGCACACACACACACACACACACACACCAGTAACCAAGTGCATGAATGTGTCCACATGTGAACATACACACCCCACCTCATAACCATGTGCATGAATGGGCACATACATGCACACACAGAAGCCATCATTTTACAGTTGTTACCTTTGTGTGTGTGTGTGTTAAGGGCCCCTTTGGCAATCCGGTCATTTTTTTTCCCATTTAAATTCATGGACCCACTGAAATGTATCCATGAGGGATCTATAGACCCCAGGTTGAGAACCTTGGTTTACAAGAAGTAGTTTCTAAGCCACAATTTATTCTGTCCTCTAAAATCCTTAGGCATTAGGCAAAGATTCCAATCCACTGCAGGCCTTAATAGTAAGAGTTCAAACCAACAAATTGACCCAGGTCTGAAATGTAAGAAAAGTTTAGCTGAACACTTCCTATGTATAACACAACCCAGAAGCTTCTAAAAGCAATTGAATCAGTCATAGCCTTGTTTTGCGATAAGATAGCTTATTAAGACCCACCAACTCTAACTATGCTTGGGTTTTTCAGATGTTTTCCATTTTTAAAGTACAGAAAGAGGACCCAATTTAGAGGCACAAAACCTAGGTTCAAAACTCTTCTGCTACTTACCATTTTGGGACAAGTGTTTTGACTTCTCTGAATCTATTTCTTTTTCTGTAAAATAAAGGGGTTTACCAGATGATCTGGAAGGGACACTGCCAACTCTGAATTCTGCTGTGATGATATCTAAAGTAGTAGATCTTTTGTGTGTGTGTGTGTGTGTGTGTGTGTGTGTGTGGAAGAGAGTGCGCTCCTTTTCACAGTTATCACTGAACCTTCCTAGAAAATAGCCAAGATTTCCACTTGGTGGATAGGTTTGGAGCTGGGATAAATGAAGAAAAGTCATCTAGTTTTGTGAAGGAGGAAGCAGGCTGAGGGTAGCAGTACTCATCATTACAGATATAGGAAGCAACACCATGCTGACTGAGTAATGACTATTTTCCCTGTAGGTGATTTTTTGAAGAGAGATACAAGATATTTTTTGGTTTTATTCCCCATTTGAAAAGAATTCATTTGTATTTGGCATTATCTTTACCAACTAATATGAACGTATAAGGTCATCTTTAACAAAATATGTTGACCGTGCCACCATCTACACTCGTACTTCTATCTATAAGGAGCTCATTTTAATTAGGAAATCACTAGGTTGAAAGTTGGGGGGAGGGGCAGGATATATATTTAACTGCTTTTTGTTCAAGATCATTAAAAGTAGCCAAGCAAAAGACGTATTTCTTCAGTATCAGGGACACAAGCGTATAGTTCTAAACTTTAAAAAAAAATGGGGGATCATGAAACTGAGCCCTAGATAGGGAGAGTTTTTTTTTTTTTAACAAGTCATCCTCTGATCCACACTGAGTTTGTTCAAACCAAATAACATCAGTTCTCGAAAGGTACCATATTATCTGGCAAAAGGAAGGGAAATAAAATGAAAAGACAAATATATTCCAAGTCACGTAGTTGCAAAAGGGATGAAATGAAACCCCTGCTGTACCAGTATATGGATTTAATGTTGTCTTTTGCTGTCAATTCCAGCAACCACTACATCAAATTTGTAGCTAGGGCTGATTCATGTTACTATGTTCACTCTCAGATTTTCATCTCCAGAAAACCTATTCTGCAGCTTTATGAAGCTGGCTAGACAAGAGTTATGCGTGTTTTCAGAAAAACTAAGAGGCATTACATTCACTGGTGTGGACCAGTGGTCAAATGGTTAATTATAGGTTCATCACAAGGAGAAAGGATATATTTCCACCTAGAGAGCTTCACCCTTCCTTATCTACCATGAATCTGGAAAGTTTGCACTATTGTACATAAATAGATTTGAAAAGAGCTATATTGCAATCAACCTCCTGCAAACAGATATTGACAGATTTTACTGTCTGAATTTAGGGCTTTTTTTTTAAAATAAAGTATAACAGTCCCCTAAAATCACAGATTCTATTCCAAATAAATGTCAAATGGAAGGGGAATGTATTGCTAAACCTACATATATAATAGCTAAGTATTAAAAAATAGTGGGGAGGAAAAGGTAGTATAACTTCTGTAAAGTAATGTAAAAATTAGAAAAGCTCCAAGAGTTTTTTATTTTTTAAAATTATTTTTATTTCATTATTTTTCAATTACACATAAAAAATTTAATATTCATTTTTTAAACTTCTGAGTTCCAAATTCCTTCCCTCCCACCCCACCCCCCTCTTTGAGAAGGCAAGCATTTTTATTTCAATTATACATGTGAGGTCATGCAAAACATATTTCCATATTAGCCACATTCCAAAGTAAAACACAAAATAATAAAAATAAAGTTTAAAAAGTATACTTCAATCAACATTCAGAATTCATCAGTTCTCTGGAGATGGATAGCATGTTTCATCATGGGGCCTCTGGAATTAATTGTCTTGGAGCATTGTCTTGATCTGAGTAGCTAAGTCTTTCACAGTTCTTCATTGTACAATATTGCTGTTACTGTGTATGATGTTCTCCTGGCTGTGCTCACTTCACTTTGCATGAGTTCCTACAAGTCTTTGCAGGTTTTTCTGAAACCACTCCCCTCAGCATTTTTTATGGTACAATAGTATTCCATCACAATCACATACCACAATGTGTTCAGCCATTCCCCAATTGATGGGCACCCCTCAATTTCCATTTTTGCCACCACAAAAAGAGCTACTATAAATATTTTTGTACAGCTAGGTCCTTTTTCCTTATCTTTAATCTCTTTGGGGTATAGACCTAGTAGTAGTATTACTGGGTCAAAGGGTATACACAGTTGTATTGCCCGTTGGTCATAGTTCGGAATTGTTCTCCAGAATGATTGGACTAGTTTACAACTCCACCAAAAGTGCATTAGTATCCCAATTTTTCCACATCCACTCCAGCGTTTTTAATTTTTCCTTTTCTATCACGTTAGTCAATTTGATAGGTGTGAGGTGGTATCTCAGAGTTGTTTTAAATTTCATTTCTCTAATCGATAGCGATTTAGAACATTTTTTCATGTGACTGTTGATAGCTTTGATTTCTTTTTCTAAAACTGCCTTTCATAGCCTTTGACCATTTACCAACAGCTTTTCTTTTTTTTTCTCAGTTTCCTGTTTCTTTCTAATTTTGTCTGCATTAGTTTTCTTTGTACAAAAGCTTTTTAATTTCAAGTAATCAAAATGATCTATTTTACTTCCCATAATCTATTTTCTTCTATTTCTCTTCTCTCTCTCTCTCTCTCTCTCTCTCTCTCTCTCTCTTTATCTTGTTCCTCCTTTAAAGTCTGTTTTGCTTCTAACTACTGCCTTTTTTATCTGTCCTCCCTTTTATCAGCTCCCCTTTCTCTTATCCCCTTCCTCTCTGATTTTCCTGTTCAGTAAAATAGATTTTTATTACCAATTGAGTATGTATAAAGATTCCTTTTTTGAACCAGTTTAGATGTGACTGAGGTTTAAACATTGCCTGCACCCTTCACCATTTTCCCCTCCACCAAAAAAGCCTTTTCTTGTGCACCTCTTTTATAAGAGAATTTTCCCCATTCTTCCTCTCCCTTTCCCCTTCTTCCAGGGCATCTGTATTTCTTGCCTATCATTTTTTTTTATCATCCCAGCATGATCAACTTACTCTTGCACCCTCTATCTATGTAGAATCCTTCTAATTGCCCTAATAATGATATAAGTTCTTTAAAGATACATGTATCATCTTCCCATATAGAAAGGTATACAGTTTAACCTTATTGAATCCCTTATGATTTTTCTTTCATGTTTACCATTTTATGCCTCTCTTGAGTCTTGTATTTGAAAGTCAGATTTTCCATTCAGCTCTGGTCTTTTCATCAGGAATGCTTGAAAGTCTTCTATCTCATTAAGTATCCATTTCTTCCCCTCCTCGCCCCCCCCAAAAAAAATTATACTTATTTTTGCTGAATAGGTTATTCTCAATTGTAATACCAGCTCTTTTGTTTTCTGGAATATCATATTTCAAGCCCTCTGATCCTTTAAAGTGGTAGCTGCTAAATCTAGTGTGGTCCTGACTGGCTCTCTGGCATCTGAATAGTTTCTTTCTTGTTGCATGAAGTATTTTCTGTTTGACCTGAGAGCTCTGATTGGCTATAATATTCCTTGGAGTTTTCATTTTGAGATTTTTTTCAGTTGGTGATAGTTATTTTTTCAATTTTTATTTTACTATCTAGTTTTAGGATATTGGGGTAGTTTTCTTTGATAATTTCTTGAAATGTGATATCTAGGCTTTTTCTTTTATCATGCATTTCAGGTAATTTGATAATTCTTGAATTATCTCTTTGACATTTTCCAGTTCAGTTGTTTTTCCAATGAGATATTTCACATTGTCTTCTGTTTTTTTTTTCATTCTTTTGACTTTATTTTATTGCTTCTTGATTTCTCATGGAGTCATTAGCTTTTACTTCACCGATTCTAATTTTTAAGGAATTATTTTCTTCAGTGATCTTTTTTACCTTTTTTCTATTTGGCCAATTCTGTTTTTTAAGGTGTTATTTCATTCAGTATTTTTTGTGCCTCTTTTACCAAATTATTAATTGTCTTTTCATAGTTTCCTTCCTTTGATTTCACTTCTTTTCTTAATTTTTATTCTATCACTCTAATTTTGAAAATCGTTTTTTAAGCCCTTCTAAGAATTCTTGTTGGACTTGTGTCCAATTCCCTTTTTTTGAGGCTTTGCTTATAGCTGTTTTGATTTCATAGTCTTATGAATTTGTGTCTTGATCTTCTCTGTCACCATAGTAGTTTTTTATGATCAGGTTCTGTTTTTGTTGTTTGCTAATTTTCCATCATATTTCTTTATTTGAAACTTTATGTTAATGTTAGGCTCTCTTCCCAGCATAGGGGAGGGGAGGGGTTGAAGTTCTGTCTCAAGCTACAGGCATTTTTATTTTCAGAGGTAGGTCTGGGGCTTTGGAAGTTTTCAGTGTTCCCAAGGTGGTGTGATCTGGGGAGGGGTGTGGTCACTACTCTCCTGGTCTTCACTCTGGGCCTTTCCCAAGAAGGGCACCTGATTCTTTGGGATTGCAATTGAAACTGCTCCTCAGGGCCCCTCCTCTTTTGGGATTAGAAACAGTACTGTTCCCAGAGTCCCTGGTCCCTTGGGGCCAGAAGTGATACTGCCCCTCAGGGCTTCTACTCCTTGATCAAAAGTGCTCCACTCTGCCCTTGAACTGTGACCCAGAAGTGGGTATAGGCAATGGAGTTGCCAAACAGCTTGCGGTCTGGTGTCTAGTGCTCACACGGGGCAGTCTGGAAGCTCTTTCTGACCAGTAGCCAGGTTCCCTTTTCTTCTCTGGCTTGGGAGCTTCTGATGCTGCTGTTACTTCTGTCTTCACCACCTAGTCCCACCATTGGTGTTTCATCCATGTGGACTCCAGCCCAAACTCCTCCTGTATCAGAGATCTCTCTTTCTGACCTCCTATGTCATCATGAGCTGGAAAAATGTCACATTCTGACCTTTCGTTGGCTCTCCCACTCCAGAATTCAACTTGAGGCATTATTTTGAAGGTGTTTGGAGAGGAATGTTGGGAGAGGTTGGCGAAGTCCTTCTGTACTCTGCCTTGTTGGCTCTGCCTAGCAAAATTTGTGTATCAGAATCAGTCAATACCCATTTATTAAGCCTTGTGCCAGGCCTTGTGAGACAGTCCCTGCCCTTATGGAGTTTAGATTGCGCTAAATGATAGCAGCACAAGCTTGAGAAGAAAGGCAGATGCACAAACTTAGCTACCTGCATTAGAGTTCGGGATTCCGGGGAGGTCTACAAGGAACAAGTGGAACCACAGAACGACGGTGTTCTAGGGCAGGGCGTGCTGTGTGGAAGGCTTCTTGGCTCTCCTTTTGGGCTTTGGGCTGCAGTTTTAAGGAGGAGCTCAAGGAAGGAGAAAGAAGCTACTTACTCACCCAAACAAAGTCCTAGGAAATGGTTAAATGATTTACATCCTACCCTCACTTCCACCATGCTTCAAAAACAAGTCAGACAAATGCTAACTGTAGCAGAGTGATGAATTTAAAATCAGAGGACCTGAGTTTCTTTTCTGGCTCTGACACTCTCTGTGTTGACTGGGGGCAAATTGCTTGGCCTCTCCTTTCTGAGAAAAAGGGCTACCCCCTTCTGTAAAATGAGAGGTTTAGAATGTGACCTTTAAGGAGGTTGTTAGTCTTGAGAGGCACTATGGTACAGTGGAAAGAATACTACAGGCACAATGAGAGGAGCTGGGTTTAAAACCCACCTCCGTCACCTGTGTGACTTTGGATGGGTCACTTACTTTTTCTAGCCGGTTTTATCATGTATAAAATGAGGAGTTTGGAGTAGGTAGCCTTTGAGGTTCGTCCCAGCTCAAATCTATGAGTCTATGCGTCCTTTTCAGCTTTAAATCTATAGTTCTAATTTTCATCCCAACATCTCCCAATCAAATACATTATGTCTAAACTGTCTTGTTTGTGCACTCTTCCCCATCCTAATACTGTGCTTTGTATGGATGTATGGGTTGCTCAGGGAGGGCTAGCGCCTCTGGTGTGAGGGCTTACTGAGCCCTTTTGGGGGCTGCTCATCCACTTTGGTGTCCACCCATCACCCAACTCTCTCACCTGTGGTTCCAAGAAGCTGTAACATATGCAGGGGCCACTCTGTGGTAAAACCATCAGCAGATGGGCTAACCCGGGGAATCGACAGGCCTCAAACCCGTTGATGAGTTGGGGGGATGTCTACCCCAGGCATGGGAAGACTTCCCCTAACAAAATGGATAGATGAGAACAATTTGTTCCAACGGCCATAAAGGCAGCTGTAGCTGGCTCTGCAGAGTGCTTAGAGCGTGGTCAGGATTCGAAGGTGCCAGGGTCATCACTGCATCCCAGGTCATCACCAGTCATCTTCACTCTTGTCTTGCCACTGGATTTCTATGACTTTAGAAGAGAGAGTGGGGCTGACAACTTTGTGCAACTCTGCCTCCCTCGATTCCAATTCAAGCACGGTGGTGTCGTCTGTCCTCTTCAAAAATGAAGGGTGGACAACAACTGTGCCTTGCACGAAGTAG
The DNA here is from genome assembly GCF_900497805.2 of Vombatus ursinus. Lineage (NCBI taxonomy): Eukaryota > Metazoa > Chordata > Mammalia > Diprotodontia > Vombatidae > Vombatus > Vombatus ursinus. Next base: position 3,427,303 of record NW_020944355.1, on the reverse strand, counting down.
GTGCTTAGATGGTGAATGATTTTTAAAGCAGTTTGAATTCTCTGAATATAGTCATCCATTCTCCTCCAGCTGTAAGACAGAATAAATTGGGGGGACTCTGGAGTAAATCGACTCTTATTAGGGATGGGTGGGCAAACTTGTGAACCCCAAACACTGGACATGTCTTCCAAATAGGTCTGCTTCCCAGCTTGGGGAGAAACACCTAGAGCCCAAAGTTGAGCAAGTCCCTCTGACTTTTTTTCAAGTTTGGCTAAAAGAGGTAGAACCAGGCCCCAGAAGGCCTTAAATACTAGGCTAAGGCATTTGGCCTTTATCTGGATAGACTGTTTTTAGGCAGGGATGTGCCATTGATGACAGAGACCCACACATATACTCATTCTGCTTCTATTGGCTTTTCTCCAAACACTTTTCCGTTGTGTTTAGAAATTAGTCAAGGCTCATAATGGTGCTAGCCCTCCCAGGACTTCCCAGATCTTGTGTGGAAGTACATTGGAACTCAAAGCCCCAAGGCTTGAGTGACCAGCAGAATGTTCCAGCCTTGGCCAGCCCAGGGCCCACTTTTTCCACATTCCTAATAAGTTCAAGCCCCCTATTCTAAGGGTTCCCAAACTGCCTGGATCCACATTTCTCTCTCCCTCTGTCTCTCTCTCTCTGTCTGTCTGTCTCTCCCCCTCCCCCGTCTGTGTGTGTGTGTCTTGCTCTCTCTGTCTCTTGTCTCTCTCTCTCTCTCTCTCACTCTCTCTCCCTGTCTGTGTGTTTGTCTCTCTCTCTTGCTCTTACTCCTTCTCTTTCTCTCCCTCTCTCTCCCTCTCTCTCCCCCTCCCCCTGTCTGTGTGTGTGTGTGTCTCTCTCTTACTCTCTTTCTGTCTCTGTCTCTCTCCCTGTCTCTCTCTCTGTTGCTCTCTGTCTGTCTCTCTCCCTGTCTCTTTGTCTCTCTTTGTCTCGCTCTCTCTCACTCTCTCTGTCTCCCTGTCTCTCTGTCTCTCTCTTGCTCTCTCTCTTTGTCTCTCTCTCTCTCTCTGTCTCTCTCTCTCTCTCACCTTTGCTCTGTCTGTCTCGCAGCCCATATATTTGATCACCTGTTTCAAAGAAACCTGTTTTTGAGGTCATCCCTAATGGCTGTGGACAACAGCCTCACATAGCTGTTTGCCTTCCAACTCCGCTAACCCTACATTGATTAAATGTGAATAGGGCTACAAGACCTGAGGTCCCTCCCAACTCTGAGATTCTTTGATGAAAATGGAGATGGTAAAATAACAAAGCTGGGGGCATGAAGGAATGTTCCATTCTAAGCAAACACTATTCCAGTCACATAGATTAAAAACTGGAAGGGACCTTAGAGATGAATAATTCCAATCCCTTTGTTTTACCTAGGAGGAAACTGAGGCCTAGAGAAATTGCTTGCCTGAGGTCACATAGCTACTAAGTAGCAGATCCAGGATTTGGCCATGGATTCTGACTCCAAATCCAGCATTCTTCCCACTGCCATCCCAAGTCATCTCAGATAACACTTAGCACAGCATACAGTAGGTGTTTAATAAATGCTAGTTGACTGATTGGTAAGACATTATCTGTTGGTAATATGCTTTTATTCCTGCCTTTTTCCTGCCTAAGTCGATTATAAATGGAGTGGACAGACTAGATAAGGATTTTCTTTGGTGTTTGAGTAGGAAGCATCTCAAAGACAGATTGATAACTGGAAAACCTTTACTGGCTCTGTTAAGACATTCTACATCACTCAGTTTAAACCAAGGACCAGGTCGTCAACCAGGAAGGAAGTGAACACTGAGTCTGAAGCTCATGCCATCTCAAGTAATGAATGTGATGGAATAAAAAAATTACTGCAACAAGTATTCCTAAAGGCTACTGTGAACATTGCTGTCTCATAATCTCTTAAAACAACAGAGCCACACTGGCGGTGTCCTTAAGCAAACAGATATTCAAGAAGAAAGGGATGATGAGAATGGTGAAAAAGAGGAAGTTTTTGGTTCCATATGTCTTTTGAACTTAGTCAAAAGAAAAGGTACTGAACGTGCCAAAAAAAAAAAAAAATGAAAGGATACTCCTGGTTGGGGCAGCTAGGTGGTGCAGTGGATAGAACACCCAGCCTGGAGTCAGGAAGACCTGAGTTCAAATTCAGCCTCAAAGACTTACTAGCTCTTTAACCCTAGGTAAGTCACTTCTCTATCTGCCTCAGTTTCCTCATCCATAAAATGGGGATAATAGCACCTATCTTATAGGGTTGATGTGAAGATCAAATGAAATAATAATTGTAAAGTGCTTAACATAGTGCCTGGCACATAGTAGGTGCTATATAAATGTTAGCTATTATTATCATGAAGAGCTGGGATTTTAAAATGATTCATCTAGACTGTTGAGAAAGCTCACTTAAACTACAAGTTGTATATTCAAGATTTCTGGCCAGGCTCCTACAAGTCAGGTATATGTGTGTGTGATGGAGGAAGGGAAAGAGGAAGGAGATTCCTTCTGCCCATCAGAACAATAGATAAAATCAATCTGGGAATCCACAATGCAAAGATGTTGCCCCTGCCCTCAAGTGTTTACTTTTTGGATTATTAATTTTAGTCATTTGCTTTTAGTATTCCCCCTCCCCCCACTCACCAAGTGATATTCCTTTAGCAGATAGGGTGACAGGCTGGGAATCTGGCCCCCTGCATTTCAGTCCCAGCCTTGCCACTGATTTGTACACATTTGTCCTTTTCTAGGGAGGTGATGCCATGACTTGCAAGTGAATTGGACTTAAGTGAGGGAGGGCTGTGCAAAGTCACCAGCCTCACTCTCTCCTCTGGAATCATCTGGGTTCAGTGGCCAGATATGGATCAGGAGGACTGGAGATGGCCCAGTATGTGCTGGGGAACCTTGGCCTTGAGCTAAGGTCTTTAACAGGTTTGAGTGAGGCAACACCCATTCAGTGATTAAGGCTAAATAAGAAATGAGGCAGAGGATGGCCTCTTTTATCGAGTGGGAAAAAAATCAGTCTGGGACGAGAAGACCTTCAGGCTTTCTGGCCAAAACAGAAACAGTTGCCATTGGTTTTTATTTTTATTGATATTGTATATCCTGAAAGAACTAACTGTGTGAACTTGGGAAAATCACTTGACCTCTCTTAGCATCGTTTACTCCTCTATAAAATAAGGGGAATGTACCAAAATGACCTCCCCAAACTCCTTCCAGCTACAAATCCCACTGGCCTTACAAATACCAGCTGAAGACTAGGAGCTTTGTAGAATGGGAAGATGAAGGCTTTCTTAATGAAAGTCTCCTAGAGGGCTGTGATAAATGGCACCCCTCCCACTTGTCTTAGTGTACTTCTGAACACCTCCTCTTTGAAAAGCCATGCCTGGTTGGTAGGGGGTACTTGTGCTTCAGAGCCCATGTAAAGGACCAGCACTGGGGCATTCAGAGAGGCTTACCAGTTTGGTCTGCAGAGTGATTGGTTTTTCAGCCCTGGCAAAAAACAAGGACCATTCTGGACCATCTATTAAGACACGGTCTACTTTGGGGGGATCCTTGGAATGTCCAAAGTTAAATACACCGACAATTCATTTATGAGTGTTAGTGGGGTACAGAATATTCATGACTCCAGAGTCAGATACTGTGAACATCACCAAAGTGGGCTGTGTTTGTCTGTGGGTCCTTCCCCAAACTCCCCTTTCAGTGGAATATCATTTCCCTTTCCTTCCCCCAGATTCCAATCTTGTGGCCTATTCCTCAGGAATTTAAATACCAGTGATCTGTTCAACTAATCCCTGCTGAAGTATTTGCTGATAAGGAGGCCAGGTATTACTCAAACTAGAGCTATTTGCATTTTAATAGAGGACTTTTGAAGATTGAAAGCCTGTAAGGCCCAAATAAATTAATCTCTGAAGGGGTGAATTTCAAGCCCTAGGACAGACACAATAAAGGAAATGTTTTGGAGCCAGGAGATCTCTAGACCCCTCAAATCAGTACCCATAGGCTGCACTCAATCTCAGAGGAATGTCCCATACCTGAGCACCTCCAGCTCACCTGATGAGTGGTCAATGAGTCATTCAGCCTTTGCTTGAAGCTGGCCACCGAGAGGGAAGCCACTACTTCACTCACCTGATGAGTGGTCAATGAGTCATTCAGCCTTTGCTTGAAGCTGGCCACCGAGA